>NC_068389.1:29735255-29952755 GCF_023724105.1 Carassius gibelio | reverse complement strand
CTGGGTGTTTCTGAATCATGCAATCTAAATGATCCCCCTTACCCAACCCCACCCCTAAACCTAACGTCACTATTACATCAACTAATCAGGTATCATGGTATAAAAACACCTTGATCTTGTAACTTTCCTGCAGAGACCTATACTTGAACAGCTGCTCTATGTGAAATCACGCACCTGATGGAATTAACCGCTGATTAGAAAACCGGCTTTACTGACGAGAAGCGCATAACGATCGGCCGAGTACACTGACTGAATGCTGTGAAGAGAGAACTGAAGATGAACACCGAGCCGAGCCAGATAACGAACAATAGACTGACTCGTTCACGAGTCAAGAACCGTTTACGAATTCGTGTCCGATTCGAGAACCGAGGAGCTGATGATACTGCGCATCTGTGATTCAGCATGAAGCAAACCGACACACAGAGCGTCTGAACCGAACTGATTCTTTTGGTGATTGATTGATTCTGAACTGATTCTGTGCTAATGTTATTAGCCCAGGTAAACCGAAGGCTTGCAATCATCGCCAATGACGTCATTACGTAGAGCGCAAAAGAACCGGTAAACTGTTTTCTTCAACCGGTTTATTGAATCAAACTGTCAGAAAGAACTACTGGTGATCCGGAAACCGATGCAACCGGTTCTTGACTCGTGAACGAGTCATTATCTGGCTCGGCTCGGTGTTCATCTCTCTCTTCACATCAGTTCAGTCAGCACGCGCAGTCTTCTTAATCGCTTGATTCGCTCAATGATGTGCCAGCTTCATCAAACCTGCCATCTACAGTTCTGGCAGTGGTAATGTGGGTAACGAGTAACGATGCAGCACATAACAAAAATAACGGAGTAAAAGTATTAAACTCATCGAAAATATGTACTGAAGAAAAAGTGGAAGTAGGGGAAAAAAAGAATACTCTAGTAAAGTACAGATACCGCCTTTTAGTACTTAAGTACAGTAGTGAAGTAGTTCTACTCCGTTACTATACATCTCTGGTGTTCACTGCTCTGTGTGTGTGCACTTCGGATGGGTTAAATGCAGAGCACAAATTCTGAGTATGGGTCACCATACTTGGCTGAATGTCACGTCACTTTCACTTCCACTTTCATGATGACACATTCACAAACTGAGTTTGTAGTAAACAGAACATGAACACGAGTAGAGCGATTCTCGTTCTCGAGTCAAGAACCGGTTGCATCGGTTTTCAGATCATCAGTAATCGTTGAGAATCGTTGAGAACCGATGAACTGATGATACTGCGCATGCGCGATTCAGCGTGAAGCAGACTGACTCACAGCATGTCTGAACCGAAGGGATTCTTTTGGTGATTGATTCTGATTCTGTGCTAGTAATGTTATGAGCGCGGGTATTTCGAGGGCTTGGATGAAACATTCATTTAATAACGAATACATCGCAATGGATTATGTTTAGTAAGTGGATCATGGTTTCTGCGCTGATGAAACCTAATTTATTTACTTTATATCTTCAAGACTTAAATCCTCATATGCACATTATTGCTGTTACTGTATTTAGGTGTTGTTGCAAAACTCAAATGTAAACTTTTCATCATTATGAGGTTTTTAACTGATTAAAGTTATGATTACTGACTTTATATATTTGAATGTTTGATAGACGTATGCCATTACGTCATCGCCAATGACGTCATTACGTCGAGCGTAAAAGAACCGATGAACAGTTTTTTTCAACTGGTTTATTGAATCGAACCGTCTGAAAGAACCGGTTTGCGGAAAAGAATCGAACTTCCCATCACCAACAGCTCCTTCTTCTTCTTTTCAAGTTTAATGGCGGTTGGCAAACCAAACTTAAGTGGTGCATTCCCGCCACCTACTGGATTGGAGTGTGGATAACGTTATGGTAGCAGTGACCTAAATTCTGTTAATTAAATGAGTTTAAGAAAATTAAATAATTATTTGTATATTTTAAATTGCTTTGGGCCATTACCTAATAATGCTTGGATGGAAAAAAACTTCCATTTCCATTTCTCTTAATGCTTGAAATAATTAAAATCTTTCTCTTGCATAAGCCTCATATTTTAATAATACATGTTCTACTGTTTCCATATTTTCTGAACTACATTTGTCAGAATACCCAGTCTGGTGTTTCCCAAACTTGACCATACTTTGATTTAATAGACAATGGCCGATGCGCATTCTTGAAATTAAAACATCCTTCCTCCTATTTCCAATATTTCTTCTTTCTAAACCAACTGTTCCTTGACTGTTGTATAAATGTCGACCCTTATTTCCACTGTCCCACTCCTTCTGCCATTTCTTCCTAATTTCCTTTGCTATTAAACTTTTTATCTCAGTCTTACTCAATGCATTATTAATATCAACTTCTGTAAATGTTATGGCCTGTTTGGCTAAACTATCCACCACTTCGTTTCCTACCTTCCCCACATGCGCCGGTATCCAAAGAAAATGAATAATGATTCCCAATTGGCTGGTTCTAAAAAGACTTTGTAATATTTCATAAATTAAATCCTGTCTAGCTAAAGAAATACCACTTGCAAGACTTTCAATTGCAGATAGAGAGTCTGTGACAGGGTGACCTGTCCCTGTTGGTTAGCGCAACACACACACACACACACACACACACACACACACACACACACACACACACACACACACACACACACACACACACACACACACACACACACACACACACACACACACACACACACACACACACCTCATCCTCCGTTCCACACGCACGCCATTAGCACGCTGGTCATCATACACACAAACACAGCCACTCCATTTCCATCCCCTTCAGAATCCCTGCTGCGCATAACAACATGTCTACATACCTGAGTTGTGTTTGGTTCCGTTTCTATGTTTTATGTTTCGTCATGTTATGTTAATACATACCTGTTTTCGGTGTTTGTCAGCGTCTGTGTTGCCGGTCTTTCGCGTTGCTTCTCCTCCATCGATTGACCGAACCCGAGCGCCACCCTGCGGCCTGGATAAATAGTGCCAGGACCGCTGTGTGTGGCAGCGTCGGCGCGAAGCAACCGGAAGTCGACTCGTCCATTGTCTTGGTTCGTTAGGGGGGGTAATGGAAATTTGTTATTTTTATTATTATTATTATTATGCTAATTTTTATGTGTCTACATTTGTATTTGTTATTTTTGGTTTGGAGTTTGTTTCTGTAAATATTTTGCTATTTTTGTGAGTATATATTTGTGTGATGTTGTGAAAATTGTACATACTCACCTGAAATACTTACCCACTAATTTATGCAATGGTTTTAAGAAAAGGGGCGGGGCTTGGACTAAAAAGAGGAGCCCCAAAGAATTTTCGGGGTCAGTTAACCTGGCGAGCGAGTGTGCAAGTGTGGTGCCTTGAGCAATCTATCATTGGAGGAGTTTGCGTGGAGATATATATATATATATATATATATATATATATATATATATATATATATATATATATATATATATATAAATGCACTGTAAATAAACATCACCTTACATTTCTGCAAGTGTTGCCATTATTTAATTATTGATTTATTTATTTTTTATTTTTTTTGGGGCAAACCCAGTTACGCCTGACAGCGGGCCTGTGAAGACCCGTTTGTCCCACAGAGTCTGTGCATATAACTGATAGGATTGGCTGAACTTCTTCAACCCACTGAAATGCTAATATAATTGCTATTAATTCTGAAGTAAATACTGAAAAGTGATTTGATGTTTTTTTCAAAATGTTGACTTTAAATTGAGGTAGAACTACGAACTCAGGAACTGACTCAAATGCGTCTGCAGAGACTGTCCCGGATACACCGGCTTCACGAAACGCACCTGAAGCACAGATCAGGGTTATTAACAGAAATTCATTAATTAGATGATGTGCAATCAATTTGGATGGAGAATAAACATCACTATTATTGTGATAAATGAGAAAAGCATTGAATAGACATTACAGAAAGAATTTTTACAAATACATTTTTATATTAACCTTTGCATAAATAATACAAATTATAAATAATATTTAAATGATACTTTAAATATGAAACTGCGCCAGTAGGTGGCCGCGAGTGAGTCATTAAATCACTCAGAAATTATTTCGTAATGAAGGAGTCACTGAATCACTGACTGATTCGTTCAAAGCTGTAGATTAATTCAGTAATGAATCACCGCTGTGTGTTTCTCAGCTGTGAAACAGTGCTGCTGGAGTGAAATTGCTAAACTAAACCATACTTTGGGAGTTCGTAGCGGGTTCGCATATCATTTGAGTCAGTTCGGGAGTTCAAAGAGGGATCGCTAATCATTTGAGTCATTTCGAGAGTTCGTAGCGGGATCGCGAATCATTTGAGTCAGTTCGAGAGTTCGTAGCGGGATCGCGAATCATTTGAGTCATTTCGAGAGTTCGTAGCGGGATCGCGAATCATTTGAGTCATTTCGAGAGTTCGTAGCGGGAGCGCGAATCATTTGAGTCATTTCGAGAGTTCGTAGCGGGATCGCGAATCATTTGAGTCATTTCGAGAGTTCGTAGCGGGATCGCGAATCATTTGAGTCATTTCGAGAGTTCGTAGCGGGATCGCGAATCATTTGAGTCATTTCGAGAGTTCATAGCGGTTAGGGAACATCCAGGTGGACACACACACACACACACACACACACACACACACACACACACACACACACACACGGTGTCCAAACAACATCAAGGTCTTTATAAACTGTTACAGCACTTTCTCAGATTGACAAGATTGCGGTTTGAAGTTAAGGAATTAGTTTTATAAATTTTTTTTAATGTTTATGTCAGTTTTAATAATTTTAGCATTTCAACTTTTTTGAAAAAAAAAAAAAAAAAGCTTTAATTCAATTACAGAAAACTGTTTTTAGTAGTTTCAGTCTTAGTTAACAACAATGACACATAGTTGGTTGCTTTGGGAATGAATTACTAGTTAGGAATAAAAGTTTAACTGTGTGTGCTTATTTTACATATTTATTTTTTTAAATAAAATGTAAAAATTATATATGTTTTGTACGAGTTTCTGTCTTCTGCTGAATGCTAAAAAGATGATGCTTTAAACACCAAACAGTTGATGGTACCCATTCACTTCCATAGTATTTCTTCCTGTAGCACAGAAGTCAATGGGTGCCGTTCACGAAACGCACCTGAAGCACAGATCAGGGTTATTAGCAGAAATTCATTAATTAGATGATGTGCAATCAATTTGGACGGAGAATAAACATCACTATTATTGTGATAAATGAGAAAAGCATTGAATAGACATTACAGAAAGAATTTTTACAAATAAATTTTTATATTAACCTTTGCATAAATAATACAAATTATAAATAATATTGAAATGATACTTTAAATATTAAAGTACGCCAGTAGGTGGCCGCGAGTGAGTCATTAAATCACTCAGAAATTATTCCGTAATGAAGGAGTCACTGAATCACTGACTGATTCGTTCAAAGCTGTAGATTCATTCAGTAATGAATCACCGCTGTGTGGTTCTCAGCTGTGAAACAGTGCTGCTGGTGTGAAATTGCTAAACTAAACCATACTTTGGGAGTTCGTAGCGGGTTCGCGAATCATTTGAGTCAGTTCGGGAGTTCAAAGCGGGATCTCGAATCATTTGAGTCAGTTCGTGAGTTTGTAGCGGGATCGCTAATCATTTGAGTCATTTCGAGAGTTCGTAGCGGGTGCGTGAATCATTTGAGTCATTTCGAGAGTTCGTAGCGGGATCGCGAATCATTTGAGTCATTTCGAGAGTTCTAAGCGGGATCGCGAATCATTTGAGTCATTTCGAGAGTTCGTAGCGGTTAGGGAACATCCAGGTGGACACACACACACACACACACACACACACGGTGTCCAAACAACATCATGGTCTTTATAAACTGTTACAGCACTTACTCAGATTGACAAGATTGCAGTTTGAAGTTTAGTAATTAGTTTTATTATTTTTTTTTTAATGTTTATGTCAGTTTTAATAATTTTAGCATTTCAACTTTTTTGAAAAAAAAGAAGCTTTAATTCAATTACAGAAAACTGTTTTTAGTAGTTTCAGTCTTAGTTAACAACAATGACACATAGTTGGTTGCTTTGGGAATGAATTACTAGTTAGGAATAAAAGTTTAACTGTGTGTGCTTATTTTACATATTTATTTTTTTTAAATAAAATGTAAAAATTATATATGTTTTGTACGAGTTTCTGTCTTTTGCTGAACGCTAAAAAGATGATGCTTTAAACACCAAACGGTTGATGGTACCCATTCACTTCCATAGTATTTCTTCCTGTAGCACAGAAGTCAATGGGTGCCGTTCACGAAACGCACCTGAAGCACAGATCAGGGTTATTAACAGAAATTCATTAATTAGATGATGTGCAATCAATTTGGACGGAGAATAAACATCACTATTATTGTGATAAATGAGAAAAGCATTGAATAGATATTACAGAAAGAATTTTTACAAATAAATTTTTATATTAACCTTTGCATAAATAATACAAATTATAATATTGAAATGATACTTTAAATATGAAACTGCGCCAGTAGGTGGCCGCGAGTGAGTCATTAAATCACTCAGAAATTATTCCGTAATGAAGGAGTCACTGAATCACTGACTGATTCGTTCAAAGCTGTAGATTAATTCAGTAATGAATCACCGCTGTGTGGTTCTCAGCTGTGAAACAGTGCTGCTGGTGTGAAATTGCTAAACTAAACCATACTTTGGGAGTTCGTAGCGGGTTCGCGAATCATTTGAGTCAGTTCGGGAGTTCAAAGCGGGATCTCGAATCATTTGAGTCAGTTCGTGAGTTCGTAGCGGGATCGCGAATCATTTGAGTCATTTCGAGAGTTCGTAGCGTGTTCGCGAATCGTTTTAGTCATTTCGAGAGTTCGTAGCGGGATCGCGAATCATTTGAGTCATTTCGAGAGTTCGTAGCGGGATCGCGAATCATTTGAGTCATTTCGAGAGTTCGTAGCGGGATCGCGAATCATTTGAGTCATTTCGAGAGTTCGTAGCGGGATCGCGAATCATTTGAGTCATTTCGAGAGTTCGTAGCAGTTAGGGAACATCCAGGTGGACACACACACACACACACACACACACACACACACACACACACACACACGGTGTCCAAACAACATCAAGGTCTTTATAAACTGTTTCAGCACTTACTCAGATTGACAAGATTGCAGTTTGAAGTTTAGGAATTAGTTTTATTAATTTTTTTAAATATTTATGTCAGTTTTAATAATTTTAGCATTTCAACTTTTTTGAAAAAAAAAGAAGCTTTAATTCAATTACAGAAAACTGTTTTTAGAAGTTTCAGTCTTAGTTAACAACAATGACACATAGTTGGTTGCTTTGGGAATGAATTATTAGTTAGGAATAAAAGTTTAACTGTGTGTGCTTATTTTACATATTTATTTTTTTAAATAAAATGTAAAAATTATATATGTTTTGTACGAGTTTCTGTCTTCTGCTGAATGCTAAAAAGATGATGCTTTAAACACCAAACGGTTGATGGTACCCATTCACTTCCATAGTATTTCTTCCTGTAGCACAGAAGTCAATGGGTGCCGTCAACGGTTCGCTCTCAAAAAAACATCTTCTTTAGTGTTCAACAGAAAAAAAAAAACACTTGTTCAGGCTGAGGAAGAGTAAACGATCGCATGATTTGATTGTTTGATTCCTCTCACACAAACAATACAGTTATATGAGTGTTAATCTAAACTGTGTTTGAATATGAAGCACTTTGTGTGTGAAGACATTTGTCAATCAACCAATCAGCTGTCACTCGATTTCAGAGCCGCTAACTAGAATAAGATCACAGCTACTTTTAATTTCAGTATAAATATGGAGTTGAACACAAGGCTTGATGAACTAATACTTTGATAAAGATAAAGCATATTTATAATCATCAAGGCTCCTGCAGACGTATGTCTTAGGAAGATTGTCCAGGGTTTATTTTTTACTCTTTTCTTTTACCTGCCACCGTTCGACTCGGACACAAACACAAGATATTTTAATTTGATGAAGGTCATGGTGTTCTTCTTCAAAATATATTCTCTTAATAGTTCATTCTATTCCTCGCCCCTTTGGCAGATATCTTTGCTTGTGTTAAGAGAATGAATGTAATTCTGCAGTGTCTGGCTCACTCCACTCTCGGATAGTTCTGCCGTCTTTGCTGATCTCCATCCGAACACAGCGTTGACCTTCTTCACCAGCTCCTGACCGCCATCTCTGATCCTGCGTGCGATCTCAGAGATGTGTGTGTGTGTGTGTGTGTGTGTGTGCAGACCTGCGGAGACCCGGCTCTGACACACACATCCATCTGCAGATCTATATACGCTCCAGACAGCACCACGTCTCCGCTCTCCTTCACCTAGAGCCAGAACAGATCAGCGCTAAACACACACTGAAGGACTAAACACACACACCGAACGCTTCGTCACCTTGCACTGGATGTGAATCCTGTTCCCTTCCTTCCACATCTCCGTCTGCAGAGATTGTCCCGGATACACCGGCTTCACGAAACGCACATGAAGCACAGATCAGGGTTATTAACAGAAATTCATTAATTAGATGATGTGCAATCAATTTGGATGGAGAATAAACATCACTATTATTGTGATAAATGAGAAAAGCATTGAATAGACATTACAGAAAGAATTTTTACAAATACATTTTTATATTAACCTTTGGATAAATAATACAAATTATAAATAATATTTAAATGATACTTTAAATATGAAACTGCGCCAGTAGGTGGCCGCGAGTGAGTCATTAAATCACTCAGAAATTATTCCGTAATGAAGGAGTCACTGAATCACTGACTGATTCGTTCAAAGCTGTAGATTAATTCAGTAATGAATCACCGCTGTGTGTTTCTCAGCTGTGAAACAGTGCTGCTGGAGTGAAATTGCTAAACTAAACCATACTTTGGGAGTTCGTAGCGGGTTCGCATATCATTTGAGTCAGTTCGGGAGTTCAAAGAGGGATCGCTAATCATTTGAGTCATTTCGAGAGTTCGTAGCGGGATCGCTATCATTTGAGTCATTTCGAGAGTTCGTAGCGGGATCGCGAATCATTTGAGTCATTTCGAGAGTTCGTAGCGGGATCGCGAATCATTTGAGTCATTTCGAGAGTTCGTAGCGGGATCGCGAATCATTTGAGTCATTTCGAGAGTTCGTAGCGGGAGCGCGAATCATTTGAGTCATTTCGAGAGTTCGTAGCGGGAGCGCGAATCATTTGAGTCATTTCGAGAGTTCGTAGCGGGAGCGCGAATCATTTGAGTCATTTCGAGAGTTCGTAGCGGGAGCGCGAATCATTTGAGTCATTTCGAGAGTTCGTAGCGGGAGCGCGAATCATTTGAGTCATTTCGAGAGTTCATAGCGTTAGGGAACATCCAGGTGGACACACACACACACACACACACACACACACACACACACGGTGTCCAAACAACATCAAGGTCTTTATAAACTGTTACAGCACTTACTCAGATTGACAAGATTGCAGTTTGAAGTTTAGGAATTAGTTTTATTAATTTTTTTTAATGTTTATGTCAGTTTTAATAATTTTAGCATTTCAACTTTTTTGAAAAAAAAAAAGAAGCTTTAATTCAATTACAGAAAACTGTTTTTAGTAGTTTCAGTCTTAGTTAACAACAATGACACATAGTTGGTTGCTTTGGGAATGAATTACTAGTTAGGAATAAAAGTTTAACTGTGTGTGCTTATTTTACATATTTATTTTTTTAAATAAAATGTAAAAATTAGATATGTTTTGTACGAGTTTCTGTCTTCTGCTGAATGCTAAAAAGATGATGCTTTAAACACCAAACGGTTGATGGTACCCATTCACTTCCATAGTATTTCTTCCTGTAGCACAGAAGCACCACGTCTCCGCTCTCCTTCACCTAGAGCCAGAACAGATCAGCGCTAAACACACACTGAAGGACTAAACACACACACCGAACGCTTCGTCACCTTGCACTGGATGTGAATCCTGTTCCCTTTCTTCCACATCTCCGTTTGCAGAGATTGTCCCGGATACACCGGCTTCACGAAACGCACCTGAAGCACAGATCAGGGTTATTAACAGAAATTCATTAATTAGATGATGTGCAATCAATTTGGACGGAGAATAAACATCACTATTATTGTGATAAATGAGAAAAGCATTGAATAGACATTACAGAAAGAATTTTTACAAATACATTTTTATATTAACCTTTGCATAAATAATACAAATTATAAATAATATTGAAATGATACTTTAAATATGAAACTGCGCCAGTAGGTGGCCGCGAGTGAGTCATTAAATCACTCAGAAATTATTCCGTAATGAAGGAGTCACTGAATCACTGACTGATTCGTTCAAAGCTGTAGATTCATTCAGTAATGAATCACCGCTGTGTGGTTCTCAGCTGTGAAACAGTGCTGCTGGTGTGAAATTGCTAAACTAAACCATACTTTGGGAGTTCGTAGCGGGTTCGCGAATCATTTGAGTCAGTTCGGGAGTTCAAAGCGGGATCTCGAATCATTTGAGTCAGTTCGTGAGTTCGTAGCGGGATCGCGAATCATTTGAGTCATTTCGAGAGTTCGTAGCGCGTTCGCGAATCATTTTAGTCATTTCGAGAGTTCGTAGCGGGATCGCGAATCATTTGAGTCATTTCGAGAGTTCGTAGCGGGATCGCGAATCATTTGAGTCATTTCGAGAGTTCGTAGCGGGATCGCGAATCATTTGAGTCATTTCGAGAGTTCGTAGCGGGATCGCGAATCATTTGAGTCATTTCGAGAGTTCGTAGCGGTTAGGGAACATCCAGGTGGACACACACACACACACACACACACACACGGTGTCCAAACAACATCAAGGTCTTTATAAACTGTTTCAGCACTTACTCAGATTGACAAGATTGCAGTTTGAAGTTTAGGAATTAGTTTTATTAATTTTTTTAAATATTTATGTCAGTTTTAATAATTTTAGCATTTCAACTTTTTTGAAAAAAAAAAGAAGCTTTAATTCAATTACAGAAAACTGTTTTTAGAAGTTTCAGTCTTAGTTAACAACAATGACACATAGTTGGTTGCTTTGGGAATGAATTATTAGTTAGGAATAAAAGTTTAACTGTGTGTGCTTATTTTACATATTTATTTTTTTAAATAAAATGTAAAAATTATATATGTTTTGTACGAGTTTCTGTCTTCTGCTGAATGCTAAAAAGATGATGCTTTAAACACCAAACGGTTGATGGTACCCATTCACTTCCATAGTATTTCTTCCTGTAGCACAGAAGTCAATGGGTGCCGTCAACGGTTCGCTCTCAAAAAATCATCTTCTTTAGTGTTCAACAGAAAAAAAAAACACTTGTTCAGACTGAGGAAGAGTAAACGATCGCAGGATTTGATTGTTTGATTTCTCTCACACAAACAATACAGTTATATGAGTGTTAATCTAAACTGTGTTTGAATATGAAGCACTTTGTGAGTGAAGACATTTGTCAATCAACCAATCAGCTGTCACTCGATTTCAGAGCCGCTAACTAGAATAAGATCACAGCTACTTTTAATTTCAGTATAAATATGGAGTTGAACACAAGGCTTGATGAACTAATACTTTGATAAAGATAAAGCATATTTATAATCATCAAGGCTCCTGCAGACGTATGTCTTAGGAAGATTGTCCAGGGTTTATTTTTTACTCTTTTCTTTTACCTGCCACCGTTCGACTCGGACACAAACACAAGATATTTTAATTTGATGAAGGTCATGGTGTTCTTCTTCAAAATATATTCTCTTAATAGTTCATTCTATTCCTCGCCCCTTTGGCAGATATCTTTGCTTGTGTTAAGAGAATGAATGTTATTCTGCAGTGTCTGGCTCACTCCACTCTCGGATAGATCTGCCGTCTTTGCTGATCTCCATCCGAACACAGCGTTGACCTTCTTCACCAGCTCCTGACCGCCATCTCTGATCCTGCGTGCGATCTCAGAGATGTGTGTGTGTGTGTGTGTGCAGACCTGCGGAGACCCGGCTCTGACACACACATCCATCTGCAGATCTATATACGCTCCAGACAGCACCACGTCTCCGCTCTCCTTCACCTAGAGCCAGAACAGATCAGCGCTAAACACACACTGAAGGACTAAACACACACACCGAACGCTTCGTCACCTTGCACTGGATGTGAATCCTGTTCCCTTCCTTCCACATCTCTGTCTGCAGAGATTGTCCCGGATACACCGGCTTCACGAAACGCACATGAAGCACAGATCAGGGTTATTAACAGAAATTCATTAATTAGATGATGTGCAATCAATTTGGATGGAGAATAAACATCACTATTATTGTGATAAATGAGAAAAGCATTGAATAGACATTACAGAAAGAATTTTTACAAATACATTTTTATATTAACCTTTGCATAAATAATACAAATTATAAATAATATTTAAATGATACTTTAAATATGAAACTGCGCCAGTAGGTGGCCGCGAGTGAGTCATTAAATCACTCAGAAATTATTCCGTAATGAAGGAGTCACTGAATCACTGACTGATTCGTTCAAAGCTGTAGATTAATTCAGTAATGAATCTCCGCTGTGTGTTTCTCAGCTGTGAAACAGTGCTGCTGGAGTGAAATTGCTAAACTAAACCATACTTTGGGAGTTCGTAGCGGGTTCGCATATCATTTGAGTCAGTTCGGGAGTTCAAAGAGGGATCGCTAATCATTTGAGTCATTTCGAGAGTTCGTAGCGGGATCGCGAATCATTTGAGTCAGTTCGAGAGTTCGTAGCGGGATCGCGAATCATTTGAGTCATTTCGAGAGTTCGTAGCGGGATCGCGAATCATTTGAGTCAGTTCGAGAGTTCGTAGCGGGATCGCGAATCATTTGAGTCATTTCGAGAGTTCGTAGCGGGATCGCGAATCATTTGAGTCATTTCGAGAGTTCGTAGCGGGAGCGCGAATCATTTGAGTCATTTCGAGAGTTCGTAGCGGGAGCGCGAATCATTTGAGTCATTTCGAGAGTTCGTAGCGGGAGCGCGAATCATTTGAGTCATTTCGAGAGTTCGTAGCGGGAGCGCGAATCATTTGAGTCATTTCGAGAGTTCGTAGCGGGAGCGCGAATCATTTGAGTCATTTCGAGAGTTCGTAGCGGGAGCGCGAATCATTTGAGTCATTTCGAGAGTTCGTAGCGTTAGGGAACATCCAGGTGGACACACACACACACACACACACACACACACACACACACACACACACGGTGTCCAAACAACATCAAGGTCTTTATAAACTGTTACAGCACTTACTCAGATTGACAAGATTGCAGTTTGAAGTTTAGGAATTAGTTTTATTAATTTTTTTTAATGTTTATGTCAGTTTTAATAATTTTAGCATTTCAACTTTTTTGAAAAAAAAAAGAAGCTTTAATTCAATTACAGAAAACTGTTTTTAGTAGTTTCAGTCTTAGTTAACAACAATGACACATAGTTGGTTGCTTTGGGAATGAATTACTAGTTAGGAATAAAAGTTTAACTGTGTGTGCTTATTTTACATATTTATTTTTTTTAAATAAAATGTAAAAATTATATATGTTTTGTACGAGTTTCTGTCTTCTGCTGAATGCTAAAAAGATGATGCTTTAAACACCAAACGGTTGATGGTACCCATTCACTTCCATAGTATTTCTTCCTGTAGCACAGAAGTCAATGGGTGCCGTCAACGGTTCGCTCTCAAAAAAACATCTTCTTTAGTGTTCAACAGAAAAAAAAAAAACACTTGTTCAGGCTGAGGAAGAGTAAACGATCGCAGGATTTGATTGTTTGATTCCTCTCACACAAACAATACAGTTATATGAGTGTTAATCTAAACTGTGTTTGAATATGAAGCACTTTGTGTGTGAAGACATTTGTCAATCAACCAATCAGCTGTCACTCGATTTCAGAGCCGCTAACTAGAATAAGATCACAGCTACTTTTAATTTCAGTATAAATATGGAGTTGAACACAAGGCTTGATGAACTAATACTTTGATAAAGATAAAGCATATTTATAATCATCAAGGCTCCTGCAGACGTATGTCTTAGGAAGATTGTCCAGGGTTTATTTTTTACTCTTTTCTTTTACCTGCCACCGTTCGACTCGGACACAAACACAAGATATTTTAATTTGATGAAGGTCATGGTGTTCTTCTTCAAAATATATTCTCTTAATAGTTCATTCTATTCCTCGCCCCTTTGGCAGATATCTTTGCTTGTGTTAAGAGAATGAATGTTATTCTGCAGTGTCTGGCTCACTCCAATCTCGGATAGTTCTGCCGTCTTTGCTGATCTCCATCCGAACACAGCGTTGACCTTCTTCACCAGCTCCTGACCGCCATCTCTGATCCTGCGTGCGATCTCAGAGATGTGTGTGTGTGTGTGTGTGTGTGTGTGTGCAGACCTGCGGAGACCCGGCTCTGACACACACATCCATCTGCAGATCTATATACGCTCCAGACAGCACCACGTCTCCGCTCTCCTTCACCTAGAGCCAGAACAGATCAGCGCTAAACACACACTGAAGGACTAAACACACACACCGAACGCTTCGTCACCTTGCACTGGATGTGAATCCTGTTCCCTTCCTTCCACATCTCCGTCTGCAGAGATTGTCCCGGATACACCGGCTTCACGAAACGCACATGAAGCACAGATCAGGGTTATTAACAGAAATTCATTAATTAGATGATGTGCAATCAATTTGGATGGAGAATAAACATCACTATTATTGTGATAAATGAGAAAAGCATTGAATAGACATTACAGAAAGAATTTTTACAAATACATTTTTATATTAACCTTTGCATAAATAATACAAATTATAAATAATATTTAAATGATACTTTAAATATGAAACTGCGCCAGTAGGTGGCCGCGAGTGAGTCATTAAATCACTCAGAAATTATTCCGTAATGAAGGAGTCACTGAATCACTGACTGATTCGTTCAAAGCTGTAGATTAATTCAGTAATGAATCTCCGCTGTGTGTTTCTCAGCTGTGAAACAGTGCTGCTGGAGTGAAATTGCTAAACTAAACCATACTTTGGGAGTTCGTAGCGGGTTCGCATATCATTTGAGTCAGTTCGGGAGTTAAAAGAGGGATCGCTAATCATTTGAGTCATTTCGAGAGTTCGTAGCGGGATCGCGAATCATTTGAGTCAGTTCGAGAGTTCGTAGCGGGATCGCGAATCATTTGAGTCATTTCGAGAGTTCGTAGCGGGAGCGCGAATCATTTGAGTCATTTCGAGAGTTCGTAGCGGGAGCGCGAATCATTTGAGTCATTTCGAGAGTTCGTAGCGGGAGCGCGAATCATTTGAGTCATTTCGAGAGTTCGTAGCGGGATCGCGAATCATTTGAGTCATTTCGAGAGTTCGTAGCGGGAGCGCGAATCATTTGAGTCATTTCGAGAGTTCGTAGCGGGAGCGCGAATCATTTGAGTCATTTCGAGAGTTCGTAGCGGGAGCGCGAATCATTTGAGTGATTTCGAGAGTTCGTAGCGGGAGCGCGAATCATTTGAGTCATTTCGAGAGTTCGTAGCGGGAGCGCGAATCATTTGAGTCATTTCGAGAGTTCGTAGTGGGAGCGCGAATCATTTGAGTCATTTCGAGAGTTCGTAGCGGGAGCGCGAATCATTTGAGTCATTTCGAGAGTTCGTAGCGGGAGCGCGAATCATTTGAGTCATTTCGAGAGTTCGTAGCGTTAGGGAACATCCAGGTGGACACACACACACACACACACACACACACACGGTGTCCAAACAACATCAAGGTCTTTATAAACTGTTACAGCACTTACTCAGATTGACAAGATTGCAGTTTGAAGTTTAGGAATTAGTTTTATTAATTTTTTTTAATGTTTATGTCAGTTTTAATAATTTTAGCATTTCAACTTTTTTGAAAAAAAAAGAAGCTTTAATTCAATTACAGAAAACTGTTTTTAGTAGTTTCAGTCTTAGTTAACAACAATGACACATAGTTGGTTGCTTTGGGAATGAATTACTAGTTAGGAATAAAAGTTTAACTGTGTGTGCTTATTTTACATATTTATTTTTTTAAATAAAATGTAAAAATTAGATATGTTTTGTACGAGTTTCTGTCTTCTGCTGAATGCTAAAAAGATGATGCTTTAAACACCAAACGGTTGATGGTACCCATTCACTTCCATAGTATTTCTTCCTGTAGCACAGAAGCACCACGTCTCCGCTCTCCTTCACCTAGAGCCAGAACAGATCAGCGCTAAACACACACTGAAGGACTAAACACACACACCGAACGCTTCGTCACCTTGCACTGGATGTGAATCCTGTTCCCTTCCTTCCACATCTCCGTTTGCAGAGACTGTCCCGGATACACCGGCTTCACGAAACGCACCTGAAGCACAGATCAGGGTTATTAACAGAAATTCATTAATTAGATGATGTGCAATCAATTTGGACGGAGAATAAACATCACTATTATTGTGATAAATGAGAAAAGCATTGAATAGACATTACAGAAAGAATTTTTACAAATACATTTTTATATTAACCTTTGCATAAATAATACAAATTATAAATAATATTGAAATGATACTTTAAATATGAAACTGCGCCAGTAGGTGGCCGCGAGTGAGTCATTAAATCACTCAGAAATTATTTCGTAATGAAGGAGTCACTGAATCACTGACTGATTCGTTCAAAGCTGTAGATTAATTCAGTAATGAATCACCGCTGTGTGTTTCTCAGCTGTGAAACAGTGCTGCTGGAGTGAAATTGCTAAACTAAACCATACTTTGGGAGTTCGTAGCGGGTTCGCATATCATTTGAGTCAGTTCGGGAGTTCAAAGAGGGATCGCTAATCATTTGAGTCATTTCGAGAGTTCGTAGCGGGATCGCGAATCATTTGAGTCAGTTCGAGAGTTCGTAGCGGGATCGCGAATCATTTGAGTCATTTCGAGAGTTCGTAGGGGGATCGCGAATCATTTGAGTCATTTCGAGAGTTCGTAGCGGGAGCGCGAATCATTTGAGTCATTTCGAGAGTTCGTAGCGGGATCGCGAATCATTTGAGTCATTTCGAGAGTTCGTAGCGGGATCGCGAATCATTTGAGTCATTTCGAGAGTTCGTAGCGGGATCGCGAATCATTTGAGTCATTTCGAGAGTTCATAGCGGTTAGGGAACATCCAGGTGGACACACACACACACACACACACACACACACACACACACACACACACACACACACGGTGTCCAAACAACATCAAGGTCTTTATAAACTGTTACAGCACTTACTCAGATTGACAAGATTGCGGTTTGAAGTTAAGGAATTAGTTTTATTAATTTTTTTTAATGTTTATGTCAGTTTTAATAATTTTAGCATTTCAACTTTTTTGAAAAAAAAAAAAAAAAGCTTTAATTCAATTACAGAAAACTGTTTTTAGTAGTTTCAGTCTTAGTTAACAACAATGACACATAGTTGGTTGCTTTGGGAATGAATTACTAGTTAGGAATAAAAGTTTAACTGTGTGTGCTTATTTTACATATTTATTTTTTTAAATAAAATGTAAAAATTATATATGTTTTGTACGAGTTTCTGTCTTCTGCTGAATGCTAAAAAGATGATGCTTTAAACACCAAACAGTTGATGGTACCCATTCACTTCCATAGTATTTCTTCCTGTAGCACAGAAGTCAATGGGTGCCGTTCACGAAACGCACCTGAAGCACAGATCAGGGTTATTAGCAGAAATTCATTAATTAGATGATGTGCAATCAATTTGGACGGAGAATAAACATCACTATTATTGTGATAAATGAGAAAAGCATTGAATAGACATTACAGAAAGAATTTTTACAAATAAATTTTTATATTAACCTTTGCATAAATAATACAAATTATAAATAATATTGAAATGATACTTTAAATATTAAAGTACGCCAGTAGGTGGCCGCGAGTGAGTCATTAAATCACTCAGAAATTATTCCGTAATGAAGGAGTCACTGAATCACTGACTGATTCGTTCAAAGCTGTAGATTCATTCAGTAATGAATCACCGCTGTGTGGTTCTCAGCTGTGAAACAGTGCTGCTGGTGTGAAATTGCTAAACTAAACCATACTTTGGGAGTTCGTAGCGGGTTCGCGAATCATTTGAGTCAGTTCGGGAGTTCAAAGCGGGATCTCGAATCATTTGTGTCAGTTCGTGAGTTTGTAGCGGGATCGCTAATCATTTGAGTCATTTCGAGAGTTCGTAGCGGGTGCGTGAATCATTTGAGTCATTTCGAGAGTTCGTAGCGGGATCGCGAATCATTTGAGTCATTTCGAGAGTTCGTAGCGGGATCGCGAATCATTTGAGTCATTTCGAGAGTTCGTAGCGGTTAGGGAACATCCAGGTGGACACACACACACACACACACACACACACGGTGTCCAAACAACATCAAGGTCTTTATAAACTGTTACAGCACTTACTCAGATTGACAAGATTGCAGTTTGAAGTTTAGTAATTAGTTTTATTATTTTTTTTTTAATGTTTATGTCAGTTTTAATAATTTTAGCATTTCAACTTTTTTGAAAAAAAAGAAGCTTTAATTCAATTACAGAAAACTGTTTTTAGTAGTTTCAGTCTTAGTTAACAACAATGACACATAGTTGGTTGCTTTGGGAATGAATTACTAGTTAGGAATAAAAGTTTAACTGTGTGTGCTTATTTTACATATTTATTTTTTTTAAATAAAATGTAAAAATTATATATGTTTTGTACGAGTTTCTGTCTTTTGCTGAACGCTAAAAAGATGATGCTTTAAACACCAAACGGTTGATGGTACCCATTCACTTCCATAGTATTTCTTCCTGTAGCACAGAAGTCAATGGGTGCCGTTCACGAAACGCACCTGAAGCACAGATCAGGGTTATTAACAGAAATTCATTAATTAGATGATGTGCAATCAATTTGGACGGAGAATAAACATCACTATTATTGTGATAAATGAGAAAAGCATTGAATAGATATTACAGAAAGAATTTTTACAAATAAATTTTTATATTAACCTTTGCATAAATAATACAAATTATAATATTGAAATGATACTTTAAATATGAAACTGCGCCAGTAGGTGGCCGCGAGTGAGTCATTAAATCACTCAGAAATTATTCCGTAATGAAGGAGTCACTGAATCACTGACTGATTCGTTCAAAGCTGTAGATTAATTCAGTAATGAATCACCGCTGTGTGGTTCTCAGCTGTGAAACAGTGCTGCTGGTGTGAAATTGCTAAACTAAACCATACTTTGGGAGTTCGTAGCGGGTTCGCGAATCATTTGAGTCAGTTCGGGAGTTCAAAGCGGGATCTCGAATCATTTGAGTCAGTTCGTGAGTTCGTAGCGGGATCGCGAATCATTTGAGTCATTTCGAGAGTTCGTAGCGCGTTCGCGAATCGTTTTAGTCATTTCGAGAGTTCGTAGCGGGATCGCGAATCATTTGAGTCATTTCGAGAGTTCGTAGCGGGATCGCGAATCATTTGAGTCATTTCGAGAGTTCGTAGCGGGATCGCGAATCATTTGAGTCATTTCGAGAGTTCGTAGCGGGATCGCGAATCATTTGAGTCATTTCGAGAGTTCGTAGCGGTTAGGGAACATCCAGGTGGACACACACACACACACACACACACACACACACACACACACACACACACACGGTGTCCAAACAACATCAAGGTCTTTATAAACTGTTTCAGCACTTACTCAGATTGACAAGATTGCAGTTTGAAGTTTAGGAATTAGTTTTATTAATTTTTTTAAATATTTATGTCAGTTTTAATAATTTTAGCATTTCAACTTTTTTGAAAAAAAAAGAAGCTTTAATTCAATTACAGAAAACTGTTTTTAGAAGTTTCAGTCTTAGTTAACAACAATGACACATAGTTGGTTGCTTTGGGAATGAATTATTAGTTAGGAATAAAAGTTTAACTGTGTGTGCTTATTTTACATATTTATTTTTTTAAATAAAATGTAAAAATTATATATGTTTTGTACGAGTTTCTGTCTTCTGCTGAATGCTAAAAAGATGATGCTTTAAACACCAAACGGTTGATGGTACCCATTCACTTCCATAGTATTTCTTCCTGTAGCACAGAAGTCAATGGGTGCCGTCAACGGTTCGCTCTCAAAAAAACATCTTCTTTAGTGTTCAACAGAAAAAAAAAAACACTTGTTCAGGCTGAGGAAGAGTAAACGATCGCATGATTTGATTGTTTGATTCCTCTCACACAAACAATACAGTTATATGAGTGTTAATCTAAACTGTGTTTGAATATGAAGCACTTTGTGTGTGAAGACATTTGTCAATCAACCAATCAGCTGTCACTCGATTTCAGAGCCGCTAACTAGAATAAGATCACAGCTACTTTTAATTTCAGTATAAATATGGAGTTGAACACAAGGCTTGATGAACTAATACTTTGATAAAGATAAAGCATATTTATAATCATCAAGGCTCCTGCAGACGTATGTCTTAGGAAGATTGTCCAGGGTTTATTTTTTACTCTTTTCTTTTACCTGCCACCGTTCGACTCGGACACAAACACAAGATATTTTAATTTGATGAAGGTCATGGTGTTCTTCTTCAAAATATATTCTCTTAATAGTTCATTCTATTCCTCGCCCCTTTGGCAGATATCTTTGCTTGTGTTAAGAGAATGAATGTAATTCTGCAGTGTCTGGCTCACTCCACTCTCGGATAGTTCTGCCGTCTTTGCTGATCTCCATCCGAACACAGCGTTGACCTTCTTCACCAGCTCCTGACCGCCATCTCTGATCCTGCGTGCGATCTCAGAGATGTGTGTGTGTGTGTGTGTGTGTGTGTGCAGACCTGCGGAGACCCGGCTCTGACACACACATCCATCTGCAGATCTATATACGCTCCAGACAGCACCACGTCTCCGCTCTCCTTCACCTAGAGCCAGAACAGATCAGCGCTAAACACACACTGAAGGACTAAACACACACACCGAACGCTTCGTCACCTTGCACTGGATGTGAATCCTGTTCCCTTCCTTCCACATCTCCGTCTGCAGAGATTGTCCCGGATACACCGGCTTCACGAAACGCACATGAAGCACAGATCAGGGTTATTAACAGAAATTCATTAATTAGATGATGTGCAATCAATTTGGATGGAGAATAAACATCACTATTATTGTGATAAATGAGAAAAGCATTGAATAGACATTACAGAAAGAATTTTTACAAATAAATTTTTATATTAACCTTTGGATAAATAATACAAATTATAAATAATATTTAAATGATACTTTAAATATGAAACTGCGCCAGTAGGTGGCCGCGAGTGAGTCATTAAATCACTCAGAAATTATTCCGTAATGAAGGAGTCACTGAATCACTGACTGATTCGTTCAAAGCTGTAGATTAATTCAGTAATGAATCACCGCTGTGTGTTTCTCAGCTGTGAAACAGTGCTGCTGGAGTGAAATTGCTAAACTAAACCATACTTTGGGAGTTCGTAGCGGGTTCGCATATCATTTGAGTCAGTTCGGGAGTTCAAAGAGGGATCGCTAATCATTTGAGTCATTTCGAGAGTTCGTAGCGGGATCGCTAATCATTTGAGTCATTTCGAGAGTTCGTAGCGGGATCGCGAATCATTTGAGTCATTTCGAGAGTTCGTAGCGGGATCGCGAATCATTTGAGTCATTTCGAGAGTTCGTAGCGGGATCGCGAATCATTTGAGTCATTTCGAGAGTTCGTAGCGGGAGCGCGAATCATTTGAGTCATTTCGAGAGTTCGTAGCGGGAGCGCGAATCATTTGAGTCATTTCGAGAGTTCGTAGCGGGAGCGCGAATCATTTGAGTCATTTCGAGAGTTCGTAGCGGGAGCGCGAATCATTTGAGTCATTTCGAGAGTTCGTAGCGGGAGCGCGAATCATTTGAGTCATTTCGAGAGGTCGTAGCGGGAGCGCGAATCATTTGAGTCATTTCGAGAGTTCATAGCGTTAGGGAACATCCAGGTGGACACACACACACACACACACACACACACACACACACGGTGTCCAAACAACATCAAGGTCTTTATAAACTGTTACAGCACTTACTCAGATTGACAAGATTGCAGTTTGAAGTTTAGGAATTAGTTTTATTAATTTTTTTTAATGTTTATGTCAGTTTTAATAATTTTAGCATTTCAACTTTTTTGAAAAAAAAAAGAAGCTTTAATTCAATTACAGAAAACTGTTTTTAGTAGTTTCAGTCTTAGTTAACAACAATGACACATAGTTGGTTGCTTTGGGAATGAATTACTAGTTAGGAATAAAAGTTTAACTGTGTGTGCTTATTTTACATATTTATTTTTTTAAATAAAATGTAAAAATTAGATATGTTTTGTACGAGTTTCTGTCTTCTGCTGAATGCTAAAAAGATGATGCTTTAAACACCAAACGGTTGATGGTACCCATTCACTTCCATAGTATTTCTTCCTGTAGCACAGAAGCACCACGTCTCCGCTCTCCTTCACCTAGAGCCAGAACAGATCAGCGCTAAACACACACTGAAGGACTAAACACACACACCGAACGCTTCGTCACCTTGCACTGGATGTGAATCCTGTTCCCTTCCTTCCACATCTCCGTCTGCAGAGATTGTCCCGGATACACCGGCTTCACGAAACGCACCTGAAGCACAGATCAGGGTTATTAACAGAAATTCATTAATTAGATGATGTGCAATCAATTTGGACGGAGAATAAACATCACTATTATTGTGATAAATGAGAAAAGCATTGAATAGACATTACAGAAAGAATTTTTACAAATACATTTTTATATTAACCTTTGCATAAATAATACAAATTATAAATAATATTGAAATGATACTTTAAATATGAAACTGCGCCAGTAGGTGGCCGCGAGTGAGTCATTAAATCACTCAGAAATTATTCCGTAATGAAGGAGTCACTGAATCACTGACTGATTCGTTCAAAGCTGTAGATTCATTCAGTAATGAATCACCGCTGTGTGGTTCTCAGCTGTGAAACAGTGCTGCTGGTGTGAAATTGCTAAACTAAACCATACTTTGGGAGTTCGTAGCGGGTTCGCGAATCATTTGAGTCAGTTCGGGAGTTCAAAGCGGGATCTCGAATCATTTGAGTCAGTTCGTGAGTTCGTAGCGGGATCGCGAATCATTTGAGTCATTTCGAGAGTTCGTAGCGCGTTCGCGAATCATTTTAGTCATTTCGAGAGTTCGTAGCGGGATCGCGAATCATTTGAGTCATTTCGAGAGTTCGTAGCGGGATCGCGAATCATTTGAGTCATTTCGAGAGTTCGTAGCGGGATCGCGAATCATTTGAGTCATTTCGAGAGTTCGTAGCGGGATCGCGAATCATTTGAGTCATTTCGAGAGTTCGTAGCGGTTAGGGAACATCCAGGTGGACACACACACACACACACACACACACACACGGTGTCCAAACAACATCAAGGTCTTTATAAACTGTTTCAGCACTTACTCAGATTGACAAGATTGCAGTTTGAAGTTTAGGAATTAGTTTTATTAATTTTTTTAAATATTTATGTCAGTTTTAATAATTTTAGCATTTCAACTTTTTTGAAAAAAAAAAGAAGCTTTAATTCAATTACAGAAAACTGTTTTTAGAAGTTTCAGTCTTAGTTAACAACAATGACACATAGTTGGTTGCTTTGGGAATGAATTATTAGTTAGGAATAAAAGTTTAACTGTGTGTGCTTATTTTACATATTTATTTTTTTAAATAAAATGTAAAAATTATATATGTTTTGTACGAGTTTCTGTCTTCTGCTGAATGCTAAAAAGATGATGCTTTAAACACCAAACGGTTGATGGTACCCATTCACTTCCATAGTATTTCTTCCTGTAGCACAGAAGTCAATGGGTGCCGTCAACGGTTCGCTCTCAAAAAATCATCTTCTTTAGTGTTCAACAGAAAAAAAAAACACTTGTTCAGACTGAGGAAGAGTAAACGATCGCAGGATTTGATTGTTTGATTCCTCTCACACAAACAATACAGTTATATGAGTGTTAATCTAAACTGTGTTTGAATATGAAGCACTTTGTGTGTGAAGACATTTGTCAATCAACCAATCAGCTGTCACTCGATTTCAGAGCCGCTAACTAGAATAAGATCACAGCTACTTTTAATTTCAGTATAAATATGGAGTTGAACACAAGGCTTGATGAACTAATACTTTGATAAAGATAAAGCATATTTATAATCATCAAGGCTCCTGCAGACGTATGTCTTAGGAAGATTGTCCAGGGTTTATTTTTTACTCTTTTCTTTTACCTGCCACCGTTCGACTCGGACACAAACACAAGATATTTTAATTTGATGAAGGTCATGGTGTTCTTCTTCAAAATATATTCTCTTAATAGTTCATTCTATTCCTCGCCCCTTTGGCAGATATCTTTGCTTGTGTTAAGAGAATGAATGTTATTCTGCAGTGTCTGGCTCACTCCACTCTCGGATAGTTCTGCCGTCTTTGCTGATCTCCATCCGAACACAGCGTTGACCTTCTTCACCAGCTCCTGACCGCCATCTCTGATCCTGCGTGCGATCTCAGAGATGTGTGTGTGTGTGTGTGTGCAGACCTGCGGAGACCCGGCTCTGACACACACATCCATCTGCAGATCTATATACGCTCCAGACAGCACCACGTCTCCGCTCTCCTTCACCTAGAGCCAGAACAGATCAGCGCTAAACACACACTGAAGGACTAAACACACACACCGAACGCTTCGTCACCTTGCACTGGATGTGAATCCTGTTCCCTTCCTTCCACATCTCCGTCTGCAGAGATTGTCCCGGATACACCGGCTTCACGAAACGCACATGAAGCACAGATCAGGGTTATTAACAGAAATTCATTAATTAGATGATGTGCAATCAATTTGGATGGAGAATAAACATCACTATTATTGTGATAAATGAGAAAAGCATTGAATAGACATTACAGAAAGAATTTTTACAAATACATTTTTATATTAACCTTTGCATAAATAATACAAATTATAAATAATATTTAAATGATACTTTAAATATGAAACTGCGCCAGTAGGTGGCCGCGAGTGAGTCATTAAATCACTCAGAAATTATTCCGTAATGAAGGAGTCACTGAATCACTGACTGATTCGTTCAAAGCTGTAGATTAATTCAGTAATGAATCTCCGCTGTGTGTTTCTCAGCTGTGAAACAGTGCTGCTGGAGTGAAATTGCTAAACTAAACCATACTTTGGGAGTTCGTAGCGGGTTCGCATATCATTTGAGTCAGTTCGGGAGTTCAAAGAGGGATCGCTAATCATTTGAGTCATTTCGAGAGTTCGTAGCGGGATCGCGAATCATTTGAGTCAGTTCGAGAGTTCGTAGCGGGATCGCGAATCATTTGAGTCATTTCGAGAGTTCGTAGCGGGATCGCGAATCATTTGAGTCATTTCGAGAGTTCGTAGCGGGAGCGCGAATCATTTGAGTCATTTCGAGAGTTCGTAGCGGGAGCGCGAATCATTTGAGTCATTTCGAGAGTTCGTAGCGGGAGCGCGAATCATTTGAGTCATTTCGAGAGTTCGTAGCGGGAGCGCGAATCATTTGAGTCATTTCGAGAGTTCGTAGCGGGAGCGCGAATCATTTGAGTCATTTCGAGAGTTCGTAGCGTTAGGGAACATCCAGGTGGACACACACACACACACACACACACACACACACACACACACACGGTGTCCAAACAACATCAAGGTCTTTATAAACTGTTACAGCACTTACTCAGATTGACAAGATTGCAGTTTGAAGTTTAGGAATTAGTTTTATTAATTTTTTTTAATGTTTATGTCAGTTTTAATAATTTTAGCATTTCAACTTTTTTGAAAAAAAAAAGAAGCTTTAATTCAATTACAGAAAACTGTTTTTAGTAGTTTCAGTCTTAGTTAACAACAATGACACATAGTTGGTTGCTTTGGGAATGAATTACTAGTTAGGAATAAAAGTTTAACTGTGTGTGCTTATTTTACATATTTATTTTTTTAAATAAAATGTAAAAATTAGATATGTTTTGTACGAGTTTCTGTCTTCTGCTGAATGCTAAAAAGATGATGCTTTAAACACCAAACGGTTGATGGTACCCATTCACTTCCATAGTATTTCTTCCTGTAGCACAGAAGTCAATGGGTGCCGTCAACGGTTCGCTCTCAAAAAAACATCTTCTTTAGTGTTCAACAGAAAAAAAAAAAACACTTGTTCAGGCTGAGGAAGAGTAAACGATCGCAGGATTTGATTGTTTGATTCCTCTCACACAAACAATACAGTTATATGAGTGTTAATCTAAACTGTGTTTGAATATGAAGCACTTTGTGTGTGAAGACATTTGTCAATCAACCAATCAGCTGTCACTCGATTTCAGAGCCGCTAACTAGAATAAGATCACAGCTACTTTTAATTTCAGTATAAATATGGAGTTGAACACAAGGCTTGATGAACTAATACTTTGATAAAGATAAAGCATATTTATAATCATCAAGGCTCCTGCAGACGTATGTCTTAGGAAGATTGTCCAGGGTTTATTTTTTACTCTTTTCTTTTACCTGCCACCGTTCGACTCGGACACAAACACAAGATATTTTAATTTGATGAAGGTCATGGTGTTCTTCTTCAAAATATATTCTCTTAATAGTTCATTCTATTCCTCGCCCCTTTGGCAGATATCTTTGCTTGTGTTAAGAGAATGAATGTTATTCTGCAGTGTCTGGCTCACTCCACTCTCGGATAGTTCTGCCGTCTTTGCTGATCTCCATCCGAACACAGCGTTGACCTTCTTCACCAGCTCCTGACCGCCATCTCTGATCCTGCGTGCGATCTCAGAGATGTGTGTGTGTGTGTGTGTGTGTGTGCAGACCTGCGGAGACCCGGCTGACACACACATCCATCTGCAGATCTATATACGCTCCAGACAGCACCACGTCTCCGCTCTCCTTCACCTAGAGCCAGAACAGATCAGCGCTAAACACACACTGAAGGACTAAACACACACACCGAACGCTTCGTCACCTTGCACTGGATGTGAATCCTGTTCCCTTCCTTCCACATCTCCGTCTGCAGAGATTGTCCCGGATACACCGGCTTCACGAAACGCACATGAAGCACAGATCAGGGTTATTAACAGAAATTCATTAATTAGATGATGTGCAATCAATTTGGATGGAGAATAAACATCACTATTATTGTGATAAATGAGAAAAGCATTGAATAGACATTACAGAAAGAATTTTTACAAATACATTTTTATATTAACCTTTGCATAAATAATACAAATTATAAATAATATTTAAATGATACTTTAAATATGAAACTGCGCCAGTAGGTGGCCGCGAGTGAGTCATTAAATCACTCAGAAATTATTCCGTAATGAAGGAGTCACTGAATCACTGACTGATTCGTTCAAAGCTGTAGATTAATTCAGTAATGAATCTCCGCTGTGTGTTTCTCAGCTGTGAAACAGTGCTGCTGGAGTGAAATTGCTAAACTAAACCATACTTTGGGAGTTCGTAGCGGGTTCGCATATCATTTGAGTCAGTTCGGGAGTTAAAAGAGGGATCGCTAATCATTTGAGTCATTTCGAGAGTTCGTAGCGGGATCGCGAATCATTTGAGTCAGTTCGAGAGTTCGTAGCGGGATCGCGAATCATTTGAGTCATTTCGAGAGTTCGTAGCGGGAGCGCGAATCATTTGAGTCATTTCGAGAGTTCGTAGCGGGAGCGCGAATCATTTGAGTCATTTCGAGAGTTCGTAGCGGGATCGCGAATCATTTGAGTCATTTCGAGAGTTCGTAGCGGGAGCGCGAATCATTTGAGTCATTTCGAGAGTTCGTAGCGGGAGCGCGAATCATTTGAGTCATTTCGAGAGTTCGTAGCGGGAGCGCGAATCATTTGAGTCATTTCGAGAGTTCGTAGCGGGAGCGCGAATCATTTGAGTCATTTCGAGAGTTCGTAGCGGGAGCGCGAATCATTTGAGTCATTTCGAGAGTTCGTAGCGGGAGCGCGAATCATTTGAGTCATTTCGAGAGTTCGTAGCGGGAGCGCGAATCATTTGAGTCATTTCGAGAGTTCGTAGCGGGAGCGCGAATCATTTGAGTCATTTCGAGAGTTCGTAGCGTTAGGGAACATCCAGGTGGACACACACACACACACACACACACACACGGTGTCCAAACAACATCAAGGTCTTTATAAACTGTTACAGCACTTACTCAGATTGACAAGATTGCAGTTTGAAGTTTAGGAATTAGTTTTATTAATTTTTTTTAATGTTTATGTCAGTTTTAATAATTTTAGCATTTCAACTTTTTTGAAAAAAAAAAGAAGCTTTAATTCAATTACAGAAAACTGTTTTTAGTAGTTTCAGTCTTAGTTAACAACAATGACACATAGTTGGTTGCTTTGGGAATTAATTACTAGTTAGGAATAAAAGTTTAACTGTGTGTGCTTATTTTACATATTTATTTTTTTAAATAAAATGTAAAAATTAGATATGTTTTGTACGAGTTTCTGTCTTCTGCTGAATGCTAAAAAGATGATGCTTTAAACACCAAACGGTTGATGGTACCCATTCACTTCCATAGTATTTCTTCCTGTAGCACAGAAGTCAATGGGTGCCGTCAACGGTTCGCTCTCAAAAAAACATCTTCTTTAGTGTTCAACAGAAAAAAAAAAAAACACTTGTTCAGGCTGAGGAAGAGTAAACGATCGCAGGATTTGATTGTTTGATTCCTCTCACACAAACAATACAGTTATATGAGTGTTAATCTAAACTGTGTTTGAATATGAAGCACTTTGTGTGTGAAGACATTTGTCAATCAACCAATCAGCTGTCACTCGATTTCAGAGCCGCTAACTAGAATAAGATCACAGCTACTTTTAATTTCAGTATAAATATGGAGTTGAACACAAGGCTTGATGAACTAATACTTTGATAAAGATAAAGCATATTTATAATCATCAAGGCTCCTGCAGACGTATGTCTTAGGAAGATTGTCCAGGGTTTATTTTTTACTCTTTTCTTTTACCTGCCACCGTTCGACTCGGACACAAACACAAGATATTTTAATTTGATGAAGGTCATGGTGTTCTTCTTCAAAATATATTCTCTTAATAGTTCATTCTATTCCTCGCCCCTTTGGCAGATATCTTTGCTTGTGTTAAGAGAATGAATGTTATTCTGCAGTGTCTGGCTCACTCCACTCTCGGATAGTTCTGCCGTCTTTGCTGATCTCCATCCGAACACAGCGTTGACCTTCTTCACCAGCTCCTGACCGCCATCTCTGATCCTGCGTGCGATCTCAGAGATGTGTGTGTGTGTGTGTGTGTGTGTGCAGACCTGCGGAGACCCGGCTCTGACACACACATCCATCTGCAGATCTATATACGCTCCAGACAGCACCACGTCTCCGCTCTCCTTCACCTAGAGCCAGAACAGATCAGCGCTAAACACACACTGAAGGACTAAACACACACACCGAACGCTTCGTCACCTTGCACTGGATGTGAATCCTGTTCCCTTCCTTCCACATCTCCGTCTGCAGAGATTGTCCCGGATACACCGGCTTCACGAAACGCACATGAAGCACAGATCAGGGTTATTAACAGAAATTCATTAATTAGATGATGTGCAATCAATTTGGATGGAGAATAAACATCACTATTATTGTGATAAATGAGAAAAGCATTGAATAGACATTACAGAAAGAATTTTTACAAATACATTTTTATATTAACCTTTGCATAAATAATACAAATTATAAATAATATTTAAATGATACTTTAAATATGAAACTGCGCCAGTAGGTGGCCGCGAGTGAGTCATTAAATCACTCAGAAATTATTCCGTAATGAAGGAGTCACTGAATCACTGACTGATTCGTTCAAAGCTGTAGATTAATTCAGTAATGAATCTCCGCTGTGTGTTTCTCAGCTGTGAAACAGTGCTGCTGGAGTGAAATTGCTAAACTAAACCATACTTTGGGAGTTCGTAGCGGGATCGCGAATCATTTGAGTCATTTCGAGAGGTCGTAGCGGGAGCGCGAATCATTTGAGTCATTTCGAGAGTTCATAGCGTTAGGGAACATCCAGGTGGACACACACACACACACACACACACACACACGGTGTCCAAACAACATCAAGGTCTTTATAAACTGTTACAGCACTTACTCAGATTGACAAGATTGCAGTTTGAAGTTTAGGAATTAGTTTTATTAATTTTTTTTAATGTTTATGTCAGTTTTAATAATTTTAGCATTTCAACTTTTTTGAAAAAAAAAAGAAGCTTTAATTCAATTACAGAAAACTGTTTTTAGTAGTTTCAGTCTTAGTTAACAACAATGACACATAGTTGGTTGCTTTGGGAATGAATTATTAGTTAGGAATAAAAGTTTAACTGTGTGTGCTTATTTTACATATTTTTTTTTTTTAAATAAAATGTAAAAATTATATATGTTTTGTACGAGTTTCTGTCTTCTGCTGAATGCTAAAAAGATGATGCTTTAAACACCAAACGGTTGATGGTACCCATTCACTTCCATAGTATTTCTTCCTGTAGCACAGAAGTCAATGGGTGCCGTTCACGAAACGCACCTGAAGCACAGATCAGGGTTATTAACAGAAATTCATTAATTAGATGATGTGCAATCAATTTGGACGGAGAATAAACATCACTATTATTGTGATAAATGAGAAAAGCATTGAATAGATATTACAGAAAGAATTTTTACAAATAAATTTTTATATTAACCTTTGCATAAATAATACAAATTATAATATTGAAATGATACTTTAAATATGAAACTGCGCCAGTAGGTGGCCGCGAGTGAGTCATTAAATCACTCAGAAATTATTCCGTAATGAAGGAGTCACTGAATCACTGACTGATTCGTTCAAAGCTGTAGATTCATTCAGTAATGAATCACCGCTGTGTGGTTCTCAGCTGTGAAACAGTGCTGCTGGTGTGAAATTGCTAAACTAAACCATACTTTGGGAGTTCGTAGCGGGTTCGCAAATCATTTGAGTCAGTTCGGGAGTTCAAAGCGGGATCTCGAATCATTTGAGTCAGTTCGTGAGTTCGTAGCGGGATCGCGAATCATTTGAGTCATTTCGAGAGTTCGTAGCGCGTTCGCGAATCATTTTAGTCATTTCGAGAGTTCGTAGCGGGATCGCGAATCATTTGAGTCATTTCGAGAGTTCGTAGCGGGATCGCGAATCATTTGAGTCATTTCGAGAGTTCGTAGCGGGATCGCGAATCATTTGAGTCATTTCGAGAGTTCGTAGCGGGATCGCGAATCATTTGAGTCATTTCGAGAGTTCGTAGCGGTTAGGGAACATCCAGGTGGACACACACACACACACACACACACACACACACACACACACACACACACACACACACACACACGGTGTCCAAACAACATCAAGGTCTTTATAAACTGTTTCATTACTTACTCAGATTGACAAGATTGCAGTTTGAAGTTTAGGAATTAGTTTTATTAATTTTTTTAAATATTTATGTCAGTTTTAATAATTTTAGCATTTCAACTTTTTTGAAAAAAAAAAGAAGCTTTAATTCAATTACAGAAAACTGTATTTCTTCCTGTAGCACAGAAGTCAATGGGTGCCGTCAACGGTTCGCTCTCAAAAAATCATCTTCTTTAGTGTTCAACAGAAAAAAAAAACACTTGTTCAGGCTGAGGAAGAGTAAACGATCGCAGGATTTGATTGTTTGATTCCTCTCACACAAACAATACAGTTATATGAGTGTTAATCTAAACTGTGTTTGAATATGAAGCACTTTGTGTGTGAAGACATTTGTCAATCAACCAATCAGCTGTCACTCGATTTCAGAGCCGCTAACTAGAATAAGATCACAGCTACTTTTAATTTCAGTATAAATATGGAGTTGAACACAAGGCTTGATGAACTAATACTTTGATAAAGATAAAGCATATTTATAATCATCAAGGCTCCTGCAGACGTATGTCTTAGGAAGATTGTCCAGGGTTTATTTTTTACTCTTTTCTTTTACCTGCCACCGTTCGACTCGGACACAAACACAAGATATTTTAATTTGATGAAGGTCATGGTGTTCTTCTTCAAAATATATTCTCTTAATAGTTCATTCTATTCCTCGCCCCTTTGGCAGATATCTTTGCTTGTGTTAAGAGAATGAATGTTATTCTGCAGTGTCTGGCTCACTCCACTCTCGGATAGTTCTGCCGTCTTTGCTGATCTCCATCCGAACACAGCGTTGACCTTCTTCACCAGCTCCTGACCGCCATCTCTGATCCTGCGTGCGATCTCAGAGATGTGTGTGTGTGTGTGTGTGCAGACCTGCGGAGACCCGGCTCTGACACACACATCCATCTGCAGATCTATATACGCTCCAGACAGCACCACGTCTCCGCTCTCCTTCACCTAGAGCCAGAACAGATCAGCGCTAAACACACACTGAAGGACTAAACACACACACCGAACGCTTCGTCACCTTGCACTGGATGTGAATCCTGTTCCCTTCCTTCCACATCTCCGTCTGCAGAGATTGTCCCGGATACACCGGCTTCACGAAACGCACATGAAGCACAGATCAGGGTTATTAACAGAAATTCATTAATTAGATGATGTGCAATCAATTTGGATGGAGAATAAACATCACTATTATTGTGATAAATGAGAAAAGCATTGAATAGACATTACAGAAAGAATTTTTACAAATACATTTTTATATTAACCTTTGCATAAATAATACAAATTATAAATAATATTTAAATGATACTTTAAATATGAAACTGCGCCAGTAGGTGGCCGCGAGTGAGTCATTAAATCACTCAGAAATTATTCCGTAATGAAGGAGTCACTGAATCACTGACTGATTCGTTCAAAGCTGTAGATTAATTCAGTAATGAATCTCCGCTGTGTGTTTCTCAGCTGTGAAACAGTGCTGCTGGAGTGAAATTGCTAAACTAAACCATACTTTGGGAGTTCGTAGCGGGTTCGCATATCATTTGAGTCAGTTCGGGAGTTCAAAGAGGGATCGCTAATCATTTGAGTCATTTCGAGAGTTCGTAGCGGGATCGCGAATCATTTGAGTCAGTTCGAGAGTTCGTAGCGGGATCGCGAATCATTTGAGTCATTTCGAGAGTTCGTAGCGGGATCGCGAATCATTTGAGTCATTTCGAGAGTTCGTAGCGGGAGCGCGAATCATTTGAGTCATTTCGAGAGTTCGTAGCGGGAGCGCGAATCATTTGAGTCATTTCGAGAGTTCGTAGCGGGAGCGCGAATCATTTGAGTCATTTCGAGAGTTCGTAGCGGGAGCGCGAATCATTTGAGTCATTTCGAGAGTTCGTAGCGGGAGCGCGAATCATTTGAGTCATTTCGAGAGTTCGTAGCGGGAGCGCGAATCATTTGAGTCATTTCGAGAGTTCGTAGCGTTAGGGAACATCCAGGTGGACACACACACACACACACACACACACACACACACACACACACACACACACACACGGTGTCCAAACAACATCAAGGTCTTTATAAACTGTTACAGCACTTACTCAGATTGACAAGATTGCAGTTTGAAGTTTAGGAATTAGTTTTATTAATTTTTTTTAATGTTTATGTCAGTTTTAATAATTTTAGCATTTCAACTTTTTTGAAAAAAAAAGAAGCTTTAATTCAATTACAGAAAACTGTTTTTAGTAGTTTCAGTCTTAGTTAACAACAATGACACATAGTTGGTTGCTTTGGGAATGAATTACTAGTTAGGAATAAAAGTTTAACTGTGTGTGCTTATTTTACATATTTATTTTTTTAAATAAAATGTAAAAATTAGATATGTTTTGTACGAGTTTCTGTCTTCTGCTGAATGCTAAAAAGATGATGCTTTAAACACCAAACGGTTGATGGTACCCATTCACTTCCATAGTATTTCTTCCTGTAGCACAGAAGCACCACGTCTCCGCTCTCCTTCACCTAGAGCCAGAACAGATCAGCGCTAAACACACACTGAAGGACTAAACACACACATCGAACGCTTCGTCACCTTGCACTGGATGTGAATCCTGTTCCCTTCCTTCCACATCTCCGTTTGGAGAGACTGTCCCGGATACACCGGCTTCACGAAACGCACCTGAAGCACAGATCAGGGTTATTAACAGAAATTCATTAATTAGATGATGTGCAATCAATTTGGATGGAGAATAAACATCACTATTATTGTGATAAATGAGAAAAGCATTGAATAGACATTACAGAAAGAATTTTTACAAATACATTTTTATATTAACCTTTGCATAAATAATACAAATTATAAATAATATTGAAATGATACTTTAAATATGAAACTGCGCCAGTAGGTGGCCGCGAGTGAGTCATTAAATCACTCAGAAATTATTCCGTAATGAAGGAGTCACTGAATCACTGACTGATTCGTTCAAAGCTGTAGATTCATTCAGTAATGAATCACCGCTGTTTGGTTCTCAGCTGTGAAACAGTGCTGCTGGTGTGAAATTGCTAAACTAAACCATACTTTGGGAGTTCGTAGCGGGTTCGCAAATCATTTGAGTCAGTTCGGGAGTTCAAAGCGGGATCTCGAATCATTTGAGTCAGTTCGTGAGTTCGTAGCGGGATCGCGAATCATTTGAGTCATTTCGAGAGTTCGTAGCGCGTTCGCGAATCATTTTAGTCATTTCGAGAGTTCGTAGGGGGATCGCGAATCATTTGAGTCATTTCGAGAGTTCGTAGCGGGATCGCGAATCATTTGAGTCATTTCGAGAGTTCGTAGCGGGATCGCGAATCATTTGAGTCATTTCGAGAGTTCGTAGCGGGATCGCGAATCATTTGAGTCATTTCGAGAGTTCGTAGCGGTTAGGGAACATCCAGGTGGACACACACACACACACACACACACACACGGTGTCCAAACAACATCAAGGTCTTTATAAACTGTTACAGCACTTATTCAGATTGACAAGATTGCAGTTTGAAGTTTAGGAATTAGTTTTATTAATTTTTTTAAATATTTATGTCAGTTTTAATAATTTTAGCATTTCAACTTTTTTGAAAAAAAAAAAGAAGCTTTAATTCAATTACAGAAAACTGTTTTTAGAAGTTTCAGTCTTAGTTAACAACAATGACACATAGTTGGTTGCTTTGGGAATGAATTATTAGTTAGGAATAAAAGTTTAACTGTGTGTGCTTATTTTACATATTTATTTTTTTACATAAAATGTAAAAATTATATATGTTTTGTACGAGTTTCTGTCTTCTGCTGAATGCTAAAAAGATGATGCTTTAAACACCAAACGGTTGATGGTACCCATTCACTTCCATAGTATTTCTTCCTGTAGCACAGAAGTCAATGGGTGCCGTCAACGGTTCGCTCTCAAAAAAACATCTTCTTTAGTGTTCAACAGAAAAAAAAAAACACTTGTTCAGGCTGAGGAAGAGTAAACGATCGCAGGATTTGATTGTTTGATTCCTCTCACACAAACAATACAGTTATATGAGTGTTAATCTAAACTGTGTTTGAATATGAAGCACTTTGTGTGTGAAGACATTTGTCAATCAACCAATCAGCTGTCACTCGATTTCAGAGCCGCTAACTAGAATAAGATCACAGCTACTTTTAATTTCAGTATAAATATGGAGTTGAACACAAGGCTTGATGAACTAATACTTTGATAAAGATAAAGCATATTTATAATCATCAAGGCTCCTGCAGACGTATGTTTTAGGAAGATTGTCCAGGGTTTATTTTTTACTCTTTTCTTTTACCTGCCACCGTTCGACTCGGACACAAACACAAGATATTTTAATTTGATGAAGGTCATGGTGTTCTTCTTCAAAATATATTCTCTTAATAGTTCATTCTATTCCTCGCCCCTTTGGCAGATATCTTTGCTTGTGTTAAGAGAATGAATGTTATTCTGCAGTGTCTGGCTCACTCCAATCTCGGATAGTTCTGCCGTCTTTGCTGATCTCCATCCGAACACAGCGTTGACCTTCTTCACCAGCTCCTGACCGCCATCTCTGATCCTACGTGCGATCTCAGAGATGTGTGTGTGTGTGTGTGTGTGTGTGTGCAGACCTGCGGAGACCCGGCTCTGACACACACATCCATCTGCAGATCTATATACGCTCCAGACAGCACCACGTCTCCGCTCTCCTTCACCTAGAGCCAGAACAGATCAGCGCTAAACACACACTGAAGGACTAAACACACACACCGAACGCTTCGTCACCTTGCACTGGATGTGAATCCTGTTCCCTTCCTTCCACATCTCCGTCTGCAGAGATTGTCCCGGATACACCGGCTTCACGAAACGCACATGAAGCACAGATCAGGGTTATTAACAGAAATTCATTAATTAGATGATGTGCAATCAATTTGGATGGAGAATAAACATCACTATTATTGTGATAAATGAGAAAAGCATTGAATAGACATTACAGAAAGAATTTTTACAAATACATTTTTATATTAACCTTTGCATAAATAATACAAATTATAAATAATATTTAAATGATACTTTAAATATGAAACTGCGCCAGTAGGTGGCCGCGAGTGAGTCATTAAATCACTCAGAAATTATTCCGTAATGAAGGAGTCACTGAATCACTGACTGATTCGTTCAAAGCTGTAGATTAATTCAGTAATGAATCACCGCTGTGTGTTTCTCAGCTGTGAAACAGTGCTGCTGGAGTGAAATTGCTAAACTAAACCATACTTTGGGAGTTCGTAGCGGGTTCGCATATCATTTGAGTCAGTTCGGGAGTTCAAAGAGGGATCGCTAATCATTTGAGTCATTTCGAGAGTTCGTAGCGGGATCGCGAATCATTTGAGTCAGTTCGAGAGTTCGTAGCGGGATCGCGAATCATTTGAGTCATTTCGAGAGTTCGTAGCGGGATCGCGAATCATTTGAGTCATTTCGAGAGTTCGTAGCGGGAGCGCGAATCATTTGAGTCATTTCGAGAGTTCGTAGCGGGAGCGCGAATCATTTGAGTCATTTCGAGAGTTCGTAGCGGGAGCGCGAATCATTTGAGTCATTTCGAGAGTTCGTAGCGGGAGCGCGAATCATTTGAGTCATTTCGAGAGTTCGTAGCGGGAGCGCGAATCATTTGAGTCATTTCGAGAGTTCGTAGCGGGAGCGCGAATCATTTGAGTCATTTCGAGAGGTCGTAGCGGGAGCGCGAATCATTTGAGTCATTTCGAGAGTTCATAGCGTTAGGGAACATCCAGGTGGACACACACACACACACACACACACACACAAACACACACACACACACACACACACACGGTGTCCAAACAACATCAAGGTCTTTATAAACTGTTACAGCACTTACTCAGATTGACAAGATTGCAGTTTGAAGTTTAGGAATTAGTTTTATTAATTTTCCCAGACAGCAGACGACTCCGATCCAGATCCGTTTTCAAACCGGCAAATCCGCGTTACAGTCACACCCGTTTCAGGGCTGTAACACGGATCCAGCCCAGGTGCGGTTTCAGTGGGCGGGAACTACAGTCGCAGAGCGGATCCGGGCCGCGTCCGTAGAAACGAGCGCGCGGTTTTTTCCGTTTTTTTTTATTCTGAAGTTCAGAACAGGAGAAGATGTCAAGACGGTCGAGGAAAATACAGACTGCTCGCTGTTATCCTCAAAAACCCCACCAAGGTATGACACACCGTGCGAACAAACTAAATCAATGTCTTATGCTGTGAAACTTATTCGATAACTTAAAGGTTTGGTGTTTTTATTGATTCTTAGATCTGTGTCAGACTGTAGCTATTGTTGGCGAACACTAAGGCCTATGTTATCAGAAGACTTGCTAACATGAAGAAAACGTCCAGAGGTCTGCAATTATACATAATTAACAAATGTTTAACTTAATTACTTAATTTAAACTTTAGTTCTTTTAACTCTTCCTATAATAAAAGATCGCTGCGTGGTAATTATAGTGAGCTCGCAGTGCTAACTCTAATTAAGTCATTTCTGAATTTAAATTTTCTTATTTTTGAGGAAAACATTCCAGAGTTCTTTTTGACTGAAGAAAGAAAGACAATAAATAAAGGGAGTAAATTATGAGTAAATTAATTTAGAAGTGAGCTAATCCTTTAAGACTGCTTGCATTTATTTTATCAAATATAAAGTTAAAAGTAATATTGTGAAATATTATTACAATGTTAAATAATTTTCTGTTTGAATGTATTTTAATGTTGTAGCTTATTCCTGTAAACTTTCAGCATCATTACTGCAGGCTTCAGAGCATGATCCTTCAGAAATTATTCCAAAATGCAGGTTGAGTGCTGGATTTATTTTGGTTTATTTTTTGCTGCTTAAAATTTCCTGGAAACATTTCTATGATTCTTTGGTGAACAGAAAGTTCAAAAGAACAATTTATGTGAAATATATTTTTGCAACATTATAAATGTTTTACTTCTATCAATTTAATGGCTATATGCTGAATGAAAACAATCATTTATTTTTAATAACACACACATATCAAACATTTGAATGGTTGTATATCATGATTTTTGAATATATTAAGACTATAACTGTTTTAAATATTGATAATAATAATCAGAAATGTTTCTTGAGCAGCAAATCATCATATTAGAATGATTTCTGAAGATCATGTGACACTGAAGACTGGAGGAATGATGCTGAAAATACAGATTTGATCACAGAAATAAATAACATTTCACAATATATTCACAAGAAAATAAATATTTGAACTGATTATAAGTCTTTTAAAATTTTCATTAAAATATTATTTATTTATGTGATGGAAAAGCTGAATAAATAACTTTTTATTCATCAATAAATACAAAAAAAAAGTATCACATGCTCCCCACCCCCCACCCCAAAAAGTGAATAAAAAATAATAATAATAAAAAAAAAGCAGCACAACGTTTCTAACACTGAGCTTTGATCAAAGCAATAAATAATATTTTGAAGTATGTTAAGATAGAAAACCATTATTTGAAATGTTAAATTTTTGAACATTACAGTTGATCAGATAAATGCTGGCTTGATAAGCAAGAGACATATTTCAAAGATATAAAAAATAGTAATGTGTCCAAACTTTTGATAGTACCCTTATTAAGCAGACAGAACGTTCTCGGGCATTCTGAATGATAAAAACAGAGAGGGACATGTATTACATTATATTGTTTGGTATGTTTTAATTTTATTTTTATAAAATCTTTGCCAAAAGATGCTTTTATTTCTGCTAACAGTATAATCCATTTTTATTGAGTAAATGTATTGAGAAATTGTCCAGTAACACTATATAACAATCTGTTTCAATTTCAGGTTCCAGAGCAGGGACTGTCAGATAGTAAGGTGAGTCCCCCTTTTTTTCTATTTCAGTGGAGGTTAAGTTATTAAAACTATTTGAATGCTACAATGTATAATTGTGTATTGATAATATTGAGCGCCTGATAATGTTACAACTAGTGCTGTTCAAAGCATAATGTATGTTAGGACCGTTTGTGGTTTGCAGCTTTCTGGAGAAATGCCCCTTTAAATAACTTCACACTCAGCATCCTGAACTATATACAGGTGCATCTCAATAAATTAGAATGTCATGGATAGTTCATTTATTTCAGTAATTCAACTCAAATTGTGAAACTCGTGTATTAAATAAATTCAGTGCACACAGACTGAAGTAGTTAAAGTCTTCGGTTCTTTTAATTGTGATGATTTTGGCTCAACAAATTAGAATACTTCGTAAAAAAAAGAAAAAAAGATTTTAGTGAATTGTTGGCCTTCTGGAAAGTATGTTCATTTACTGCACATGTACTCAATACTTGGTAGAGGCTCCTTTTGCTTTAATTACTGTCTCAATTCGGCGTGGCGTGGAGGTGATCAGTTTGTGGTTCTGCTGAGGTGGTCTGGAAGCCCAGGTTTCTTTGACCGTGGCCTTCAGCTCATCTGCATTGTTTGGTCTCTTGTTTCTCATTTTCCTCTTGACAATAGCCCATAGATTCTCTATGGGATTCAGGTCTGGTGAGTTTACTGGCCAGTCAAGATCACCAACACCATGTTCATTTAGTCAACTTTTGGTGCTTTTGGCAGTGTGGACAGGTGACAAATCCTGCTGGAAAATGAAATCAGCATCTTCAAAAAGCTGGTCAGCAGAAGGAAGCATGAAGTGCTCCAAAATTTCTTGGTAAACAGATGCAGTGACTTTGGTTTTCAAAAAACAGAATGGACCAACACCAGCAGATGACATTGCACCCCAAATCATCACAGACTGTGGAAACTTAACACTGGACTTCAAGCAACTTGGGCTATGAGCTTCTCCAGCCTTTCTCCAGACTCTAGGACCTTGGTTTCCAAATTAGATAAAAAAGATTGCTCTCATCTGAAAAAAAGGACTTTGGACTAATGAGCAACAGTCCAGTTTTTCTTCTCCTGAGCCCAGGTAAGACGCCTCTGACGTTGTCCGTGTCTCAGGAGTGGCTTAACAAGTGGAATACGACAACTGTATCCAAATTCCTTGACACTTCTGTGTGTGGTGGCTCTTGATGTCTTGACCCCAACCTTAGTCCATTCCTTGTGAAGTTCACTCAAGTTCTTGAATCCAGTTTGCTTGACAATCCTCATAAGGCTGTGGTTCTCTCGGTTGGTTGTGCATCTTTTTCTTTCACAATTTTTCCTTCCACTCAACTTTCTATTAACATGCTTGGATACAGCACTCTGTGAGCAGCCTCTTTGGCAGTGAATGTTTTTCGCTTAACCTCCTTGTGAAGGGTGTCAATGATTGTCTTCAGGACAACTGTCAGATCAGCAGTCTTCCCCATGATTGTGTAGCCGAGTGAACCAAACTGAGAGACCATTTTGAAGACTCAGGAAACCTTTGCAGGTGTTTTGAGTTGATTAGCTGATTGACATATCACCATATTCTGATTGTGAATTGGTATGTTTTTGTTAAATGTGATCACAATTAAAAGAACCAAAGACTTAAACTACTTCAGTTTGTGTTCACTCAATTTATTTAAAACACAATTTTCACATTTGAGTTGAATTACTGAAATAAATGAACTTTTCCATGACATTCTAATTTATTGAGATGTACCTGTACCTGTTATGACAGTCATAGTCCTATGTCAATGCTTTAATAAGTCTGTGTGGTACTTACAACACAGTATTAAGTACTAAGTCTATGTAAACTATTGAACGGGGTCATTTTTATAAAGTAAACTATTTTCTCTTGTGGACAATATATTTTATGTGAAATATCTGATTCAGGCTAGTACTAAATAAAAAATAAGTTGCATTTTGTATATCCCTCTTTTGTCAAAAATGTTCAACATTTTGTAAATTCTGCAAGGTATATGTAAACTTTTGACCTTAAATGTGTGTGTATACAGTATGTGTGTGTGTATGTACAGGATGCATGCTTACGTGTGTTGTGTGTGTGTGTGTATGGCAATAACATTTTTGTCCATATGTCATGTTTTTTTTTTTTTTGCTTTGTTTTTTTAGAGACAAATGAAAAGGAGGGAACTGTCTTTAAGCTGTGGAGTCAGACGGAGGGATCCCATTTACCTCAAAAACAGCATTGCAGAGGACTCTATTACTACTAGAACCAACTCAATCACACAATGGTGACACATTTATAAGAACATTTCCCTGTGATATAAACACTTGCCTGTGGTACTTGTTCAGATTATTCTCTTTCTCATTGTGTAGCACTGGTTTAAAGGGTCTGTTCACCCAAAAAATTTAATTCTGTATTAAGTTCTCCATTCATCTTCGGAACACAAATTAAGATATTTCTTGAAGAATTCTGAGACCTCTCTGACCCTTAAGCTCACACATAATAGCATGCTCTGCTCACATTCAGTGCATGGATCCTCTCCAAATTAGCACCATGGTGAAATCAAGGAGACAGTTTGTTGAATAAAGTCATTATATTTGTTACAAAAAGCATTCTCGTAGCTTTGTAAAATTATTGTTGAATCCCTGTTGTCACATAGATTATTTTACCGATCTTCTTGCCACATTTCTGTACCTAGATCGTGATAATTACATTGCTATCTATGGGAGGGTCAGAGAGGTCTCAGAATTCATCAAAAATATCTTAATTTGTGTTCCAAAGATGAACAAGTTGTCTTACGAGTTTGGAACAACATGAGTGTGAGTAATTAATGACAGAATTTTTATATTTGGATGAACTTACCCTTTAAGCTTAGTGAATATTATGTACAGGAAGCACTAGAATTATAGACTTGTACTGCTTGGGGTAGTGTACCAAATAAACCTTTAATTTTGCTTTTTTGTGCATAAATTATCAAAATGAAAGAAAAATGCACAATGGCACGTCTTTTGCATTGTTTTTTTTGTAGTAATTCAATTGTTTTAATATGAATATTGTTTTAATAGTGTTCAGTACTCAGTACTTTAAACGTTTTGTTGTCTTAAGAGGTTTGTATAACAACTTAACAAAAAAAAAATATCAGTGCCATAAGACAATAAAATATTTTATTATCTATTATGTAAGATGCTTGTAATGATTGCTTTAATGGTATTAATTATTTCATAATCTACTTATGAGATTTGTTTTATCAGGTAACTGTACAAATACTGTGGTATATGGACATTACTTTTTATTTGTAACAAAGAAACATGCATTTTCTGTAAAGGTGTTCTGAAATATGTATTGTGAAGAGTACTATCCAAATAAACTAACTGTATTTGAATTCTAGATATGTATGCAACTTATTTGTGTGTGTGTGTTAGCATATATATGTGAGCTGGCCCAGATCCGGCACGGATCCAAAATGGTACTGGACCAGATCCGGCCCACATTTAGGCCAAATCATAATAAAGGAATCCAGAGCTGGCCCAGCTCTGGTCCGGATCCGGTAAAAACGGATCCGTGCCGGTATTGGCCCGTTGTGCCAAAAGACCCCGGCCCAAGTCCGTTGCGCGGATCTGGGCCAGATCTTCCGATTGGCCTGGGCCAGATATGGCCCAGATGAGTTTTGCTGTCTGGGTTTTTTAATGTTTATGTCAGTTTTAATAATTTTAGCATTTCAACTTTTTTGAAAAAAAAAAGAAGCTTTAATTCAATTACAGAAAACTGTTTTTAGTAGTTTCAGTCTTAGTTAACAACAATGACACATAGTTGGTTGCTTTGGGAATGAATTACTAGTTAGGAATAAAAGTTTAACTGTGTGTGCTTATTTTACATATTTATTTTTTTAAATAAAATGTAAAAATTAGATATGTTTTGTACGAGTTTCTGTCTTCTGCTGAATGCTAAAAAGATGATGCTTTAAACACCAAACGGTTGATGGTACCCATTCACTTCCATAGTATTTCTTCCTGTAGCACAGAAGCACCACGTCTCCGCTCTCCTTCACCTAGAGCCAGAACAGATCAGCGCTAAACACACACAGAAGGACTAAACACACACACCGAACGCTTCGTCACCTTGCACTGGATGTGAATCCTGTTCCCTTCCTTCCACATCTCCGTTTGCAGAGACTGTCCCGGATACACCGGCTTCACGAAACGCACCTGAAGCACAGATCAGGGTTATTAACAGAAATTCATTAATTAGATGATGTGCAATCAATTTGGACGGAGAATAAACATCACTATTATTGTGATAAATGAGAAAAGCATTGAATAGACATTACAGAAAGAATTTTTACAAATACATTTTTATATTAACCTTTGCATAAATAATACAAATTATAAATAATATTGAAATGATACTTTAAATATGAAACTGCGCCAGTAGGTGGCCGCGAGTGAGTCATTAAATCACTCAGAAATTATTCCGTAATGAAGGAGTCACTGAATCACTGACTGATTCGTTCAAAGCTGTAGATTCATTCAGTAATGAATCACCGCTGTGTGGTTCTCAGCTGTGAAACAGTGCTGCTGGTGTGAAATTGCTAAACTAAACCATACTTTGGGAGTTCGTAGCGGGTTCGCAAATCATTTGAGTCAGTTCGGGAGTTCAAAGCGGGATCTCGAATCATTTGAGTCAGTTCGTGAGTTCGTAGCGGGATCGCGAATCATTTGAGTCATTTCGAGAGTTCGTAGCGCGTTCGCGAATCATTTTAGTCATTTCGAGAGTTCGTAGCGGGATCGCGAATCATTTGAGTCATTTCGAGAGTTCGTAGCGGGATCGCGAATCATTTGAGTCATTTCGAGAGTTCGTAGCGGGATCGCGAATCATTTGAGTCATTTCGAGAGTTCGTAGCGGGATCGCGAATCATTTGAGTCATTTCGAGAGTTCGTAGCGGTTAGGGAACATCCAGGTGGACACACACACACACACACACACACACACACACACACACACGGTGTCCAAACAACATCAAGGTCTTTATAAACTGTTTCAGCACTTACTCAGATTGACAAGATTGCAGTTTGAAGTTTAGGAATTAGTTTTATTAATTTTTTTAAATATTTATGTCAGTTTTAATAATTTTAGCATTTCAACTTTTTTGAAAAAAAAAAGAAGCTTTAATTCAATTACAGAAAACTGTTTTTAGAAGTTTCAGTCTTAGTTAACAACAATGACACATAGTTGGTTGCTTTGGGAATGAATTATTAGTTAGGAATAAAAGTTTAACTGTGTGTGCTTATTTTACATATTTATTTTTTTAAATAAAATGTAAAAATTATATATGTTTTGTACGAGTTTCTGTCTTCTGCTGAATGCTAAAAAGATGATGCTTTAAACACCAAACGGTTGATGGTACCCATTCACTTCCATAGTATTTCTTCCTGTAGCACAGAAGTCAATGGGTGCCGTCAACGGTTCGCTCTCAAAAAATCATCTTCTTTAGTGTTCAACAGAAAAAAAAAACACTTGTTCAGGCTGAGGAAGAGTAAACGATCGCAGGATTTGATTGTTTGATTCCTCTCACACAAACAATACAGTTATATGAGTGTTAATCTAAACTGTGTTTGAATATGAAGCACTTTGTGTGTGAAGACATTTGTCAATCAACCAATCAGCTGTCACTCGATTTCAGAGCCGCTAACTAGAATAAGATCACAGCTACTTTTAATTTCAGTATAAATATGGAGTTGAACACAAGGCTTGATGAACTAATACTTTGATAAAGATAAAGCATATTTATAATCATCAAGGCTCCTGCAGACGTATGTCTTAGGAAGATTGTCCAGGGTTTATTTTTTACTCTTTTCTTTTACCTGCCACCGTTCGACTCGGACACAAACACAAGATATTTTAATTTGATGAAGGTCATGGTGTTCTTCTTCAAAATATATTCTCTTAATAGTTCATTCTATTCCTCGCCCCTTTGGCAGATATCTTTGCTTGTGTTAAGAGAATGAATGTTATTCTGCAGTGTCTGGCTCACTCCACTCTCGGATAGATCTGCCGTCTTTGCTGATCTCCATCCGAACACAGCGTTGACCTTCTTCACCAGCTCCTGACCGCCATCTCTGATCCTGCGTGCGATCTCAGAGATGTGTGTGTGTGTGTGTGTGCAGACCTGCGGAGACCCGGCTCTGACACACACATCCATCTGCAGATCTATATACGCTCCAGACAGCACCACGTCTCCGCTCTCCTTCACCTAGAGCCAGAACAGATCAGCGCTAAACACACACTGAAGGACTAAACACACACACCGAACGCTTCGTCACCTTGCACTGGATGTGAATCCTGTTCCCTTCCTTCCACATCTCCGTCTGCAGAGATTGTCCCGGATACACCGGCTTCACGAAACGCACATGAAGCACAGATCAGGGTTATTAACAGAAATTCATTAATTAGATGATGTGCAATCAATTTGGATGGAGAATAAACATCACTATTATTGTGATAAATGAGAAAAGCATTGAATAGACATTACAGAAAGAATTTTTACAAATACATTTTTATATTAACCTTTGCATAAATAATACAAATTATAAATAATATTTAAATGATACTTTAAATATGAAACTGCGCCAGTAGGTGGCCGCGAGTGAGTCATTAAATCACTCAGAAATTATTCCGTAATGAAGGAGTCACTGAATCACTGACTGATTCGTTCAAAGCTGTAGATTAATTCAGTAATGAATCTCCGCTGTGTGTTTCTCAGCTGTGAAACAGTGCTGCTGGAGTGAAATTGCTAAACTAAACCATACTTTGGGAGTTCGTAGCGGGTTCGCATATCATTTGAGTCAGTTCGGGAGTTCAAAGAGGGATCGCTAATCATTTGAGTCATTTCGAGAGTTCGTAGCGGGATCGCGAATCATTTGAGTCAGTTCGAGAGTTCGTAGCGGGATCGCGAATCATTTGAGTCATTTCGAGAGTTCGTAGCGGGATCGCGAATCATTTGAGTCATTTCGAGAGTTCGTAGCGGGAGCGCGAATCATTTGAGTCATTTCGAGAGTTCGTAGCGGGAGCGCGAATCATTTGAGTCATTTCGAGAGTTCGTAGCGGGATCGCGAATCATTTGAGTCATTTCGAGAGTTCGTAGCGGGAGCGCGAATCATTTGAGTCATTTCGAGAGTTCGTAGCGGGAGCGCGAATCATTTGAGTCATTTCGAGAGTTCGTAGCGGGAGCGCGAATCATTTGAGTCATTTCGAGAGTTCGTAGCGGGAGCGCGAATCATTTGAGTCATTTCGAGAGTTCGTAGCGTTAGGGAACATCCAGGTGGACACACACACACACACACACACACACACACACACGGTGTCCAAACAACATCAAGGTCTTTATTAACTGTTACAGCACTTATTCAGATTGACAAGATTGCAGTTTGAAGTTTAGGAATTAGTTTTATTAATTTTTTTAAATATTTATGTCAGTTTTAATAATTTTAGCATTTCAACTTTATTGAAAAAAAAAAGAAGCTTTAATTCAATTACAGAAAACTGTTTTTAGAAGTTTCAGTCTTAGTTAACAACAATGACACATAGTTGGTTGCTTTGGGAATGAATTATTAGTTAGGAATAAAAGTTTAACTGTGTGTGCTTATTTTACATATTTATTTTTTTAAATAAAATGTAAAAATTATATATGTTTTGTACGAGTTTCTGTCTTCTGCTGAATGCTAAAAAGATGATGCTTTAAACACCAATCGGTTGATGGTACCCATTCACTTCCATAGTATTTCTTCCTGTAGCACAGAAGTCAATGGGTGCCGTCAACGGTTCGCTCTCAAAAAAACATCTTCTTTAGTGTTCAACAGAAAAAAAAAAACACTTGTTCAGGCTGAGGAAGAGTAAACGATCGCAGGATTTGATTGTTTGATTCCTCTCACACAAACAATACAGTTATATGAGTGTTAATCTAAACTGTGTTTGAATATGAAGCACTTTGTGTGTGAAGACATTTGTCAATCAACCAATCAGCTGTCACTCGATTTCAGAGCCGCTAACTAAGATCACAGCTACTTTTAATTTCAGTATAAATATGGAGTTGAACACAAGGCTTGATGAACTAATACTTTGATAAAGATAAAGCATATTTATAATCATCAAGGCTCCTGCAGACGTATGTCTTAGGAAGATTGTCCAGGGTTTATTTTTTACTCTTTTCTTTTACCTGCCACCGTTCGACTCGGACACAAACACAAGATATTTTAATTTGATGAAGGTCATGGTGTTCTTCTTCAAAATATATTCTCTTAATAGTTCATTCTATTCCTCGCCCCTTTGGCAGATATCTTTGCTTGTGTTAAGAGAATGAATGTTATTCTGCAGTGTCTGGCTCACTCCACTCTCGGATAGTTCTGCCGTCTTTGCTGATCTCCATCCGAACGCAGCGTTGACCTTCTTCACCAGCTCCTGACCGCCATCTCTGATCCTGCGTGCGATCTCAGAGATGTGTGTGTGTGTGTGTGTGTGTGTGTGTGTGTGTGTGTGTGTGTGTGTGTGTGTGCAGACCTGCGGAGACCCGGCTCTGACACACACATCCATCTGCAGATCTATATACGCTCCAGACAGCACCACGTCTCCGCTCTCCTTCACCTAGAGCCAGAACAGATCAGCGCTAAACACACACTGAAGGACTAAACACACACACCGAACGCTTCGTCACCTTGCACTGGATGTGAATCCTGTTCCCTTCCTTCCACATCTCCGTCTGCAGAGATTGTCCCGGATACACCGGCTTCACGAAACGCACATGAAGCACAGATCAGGGTTATTAACAGAAATTCATTAATTAGATGATGTGCAATCAATTTGGACGGAGAATAAACATCACTATTATTGTGATAAATGAGAAAAGCATTGAATAGACATTACAGAAAGAATTTTTACAAATACATTTTTATATTAACCTTTGCATAAATAATACAAATTATAAATAATATTTAAATGATACTTTAAATATGAAACTGCGCCAGTAGGTGGCCGCGAGTGAGTCATTAAATCACTCAGAAATTATTCCGTAATGAAGGAGTCACTGAATCACTGACTGATTCGTTCAAAGCTGTAGATTAATTCAGTAATGAATCACCGCTGTGTGTTTCTCAGCTGTGAAACAGTGCTGCTGGAGTGAAATTGCTAAACTAAACCATACTTTGGGAGTTCGTAGCGGGTTCGCATATCATTTGAGTCAGTTCGGGAGTTCAAAGAGGGATCGCTAATCATTTGAGTCATTTCGAGAGTTCGTAGCGGGATCGCGAATCATTTGAGTCAGTTCGAGAGTTCGTAGCGGGATCGCGAATCATTTGAGTCATTTCGAGAGTTCGTAGCGGGAGCGCGAATCATTTGAGTCATTTCGAGAGTTCGTAGCGGGAGCGCGAATCATTTGAGTCATTTCGAGAGTTCGTAGCGGGAGCGCGAATCATTTGAGTCATTTCGAGAGTTCGTAGCGGGAGCGCGAATCATTTGAGTCATTTCGAGAGTTCGTAGCGGGAGCGCGAATCATTTGAGTCATTTCGAGAGTTCGTAGCGGGAGCGCGAATCATTTGAGTCATTTCGAGAGTTCGTAGCGTTAGGGAACATCCAGGTGGACACACACACACACACACACACACACACACGGTGTCCAAACAACATCAAGGTCTTTATAAACTGTTACAGCACTTACTCAGATTGACAAGATTGCAGTTTGAAGTTTAGGAATTAGTTTTATTAATTTTTTTTAATGTTTATGTCAGTTTTAATAATTTTAGCATTTCAACTTTTTTGAAAAAAAAAGAAGCTTTAATTCAATTACAGAAAACTGTTTTTAGTAGTTTCAGTCTTAGTTAACAACAATGACACATAGTTGGTTGCTTTGGGAATGAATTACTAGTTAGGAATAAAAGTTTAACTGTGTGTGCTTATTTTACATATTTATTTTTTTAAATAAAATGTAAAAATTAGATATGTTTTGTACGAGTTTCTGTCTTCTGCTGAATGCTAAAAAGATGATGCTTTAAACACCAAACGGTTGATGGTACCCATTCACTTCCATAGTATTTCTTCCTGTAGCACAGAAGCACCACGTCTCCGCTCTCCTTCACCTAGAGCCAGAACAGATCAGCGCTAAACACACACTGAAGGACTAAACACACACACCGAACGCTTCGTCACCTTGCACTGGATGTGAATCCTGTTCCCTTCCTTCCACATCTCCGTCTGCAGAGATTGTCCCGGATACACCGGCTTCACGAAACGCACCTGAAGCACAGATCAGGGTTATTAACAGAAATTCATTAATTAGATGATGTGCAATCAATTTGGACGGAGAATAAACATCACTATTATTGTGATAAATGAGAAAAGCATTGAATAGACATTACAGAAAGAATTTTTACAAATACATTTTTATATTAACCTTTGCATAAATAATACAAATTATAAATAATATTGAAATGATACTTTAAATATGAAACTGCGCCAGTAGGTGGCCCCGAGTGAGTCATTAAATCACTCAGAAATTATTCCGTAATGAAGGAGTCACTGAATCACTGACTGATTCGTTCAAAGCTGTAGATTCATTCAGTAATGAATCACCGCTGTGTGGTTCTCAGCTGTGAAACAGTGCTGCTGGTGTGAAATTGCTAAACTAAACCATACTTTGGGAGTTCGTAGCGGGTTCGCAAATCATTTGAGTCAGTTCGGGAGTTCAAAGCGGGATCTCGAATCATTTGAGTCAGTTCGTGAGTTCGTAGCGGGATCGCGAATCATTCGAGTCATTTCGAGAGTTCGTTGCGCGTTCGCGAATCATTTTAGTCATTTCGAGAGTTCGTAGCGGGATCGCGAATCATTTGAGTCATTTCGAGAGTTCGTAGCGGGATCGCGAATCATTTGAGTCATTTCGAGAGTTCGTAGCGGGATCGCGAATCATTTGAGTCATTTCGAGAGTTCGTAGCGGGATCGCGAATCATTTGAGTCATTTCGAGAGTTCGTAGCGGGATCGCGAATCATTTGAGTCATTTCGAGAGTTCGTAGCGGTTAGGGAACATCCAGGTGGACACACACACACACACACACACACACACACACACACACACACGGTGTCCAAACAACATCAAGGTCTTTATAAACTGTTACAGCACTTATTCAGATTGACAAGATTGCAGTTTGAAGTTTAGGAATTAGTTTTATTAATTTTTTTAAATATTTATGTCAGTTTTAATAATTTTAGCATTTCAACTTTATTGAAAAAAAAAAGAAGCTTTAATTCAATTACAGAAAACTGTTTTAAGTAGTTTCAGTCTTAGTTAACAACAATGACACATAGTTGGTTGCTTTGGGAATGAATTATTAGTTAGGAATAAAAGTTTAACTGTGTGTGCTTATTTTACATATTTATTTTTTTAAATAAAATGTAAAAATTATATATGTTTTGTACGAGTTTCTGTCTTCTGCTGAATGCTAAAAAGATGATGCTTTAAACACCAAACGGTTGATGGTACCCATTCACTTCCATAGTATTTCTTCCTGTAGCACAGAAGTCAATGGGTGCCGTCAACGGTTCGCTCTCAAAAAAACATCTTCTTTAGTGTTCAACAGAAAAAAAAAACACTTGTTCAGGCTGAGGAAGAGTAAACGATCGCAGGATTTGATTGTTTGATTCCTCTCACACAAACAATACAGTTATATGAGTGTTAATCTAAACTGTGTTTGAATATGAAGCACTTTGTGTGTGAAGACATTTGTCAATCAACCAATCAGCTGTCACTCGATTTCAGAGCCGCTAACTAGAATAAGATCACAGCTACTTTTAATTTCAGTATAAATATGGAGTTGAACACAAGGCTTGATGAACTAATACTTTGATAAAGATAAAGCATATTTATAATCATCAAGGCTCCTGCAGACGTATGTCTTAGGAAGATTGTCCAGGGTTTATTTTTTACTCTTTTCTTTTACCTGCCACCGTTCGACTCGGACACAAACACAAGATATTTTAATTTGATGAAGGTCATGGTGTTCTTCTTCAAAATATATTCTCTTAATAGTTCATTCTATTCCTCGCCCCTTTGGCAGATATCTTTGCTTGTGTTAAGAGAATGAATGTTATTCTGCAGTGTCTGGCTCACTCCACTCTCGGATAGTTCTGCCGTCTTTGCTGATCTCCATCCGAACGCAGCGTTGACCTTCTTCACCAGCTCCTGACCGCCATCTCTGATCCTGCGTGCGATCTCAGAGATGTGTGTGTGTGTGTGTGTGTGTGCAGACCTGCGGAGACCCGGCTCTGACACACACATCCATCTGCAGATATATATACGCTCCAGACAGCACCACGTCTCCGCTCTCCTTCACCTAGAGCCAGAACAGATCAGCGCTAAACACACACTGAAGGACTAAACACACACACCGAACGCTTCGTCACCTTGCACTGGATGTGAATCCTGTTCCCTTCCTTCCACATCTCCGTCTGCAGAGATTGTCCCGGATACACCGGCTTCACGAAACGCACATGAAGCACAGATCAGGGTTATTAACAGAAATTCATTAATTAGATGATGTGCAATCAATTTGGATGGAGAATAAACATCACTATTATTGTGATAAATGAGAAAAGCATTGAATAGACATTACAGAAAGAATTTTTACAAATACATTTTTATATTAACCTTTGCATAAATAATACAAATTATAAATAATATTTAAATGATACTTTAAATATGAAACTGCGCCAGTAGGTGGCCGCGAGTGAGTCATTAAATCACTCAGAAATTATTCCGTAATGAAGGAGTCACTGAATCACTGACTGATTCGTTCAAAGCTGTAGATTAATTCAGTAATGAATCTCCGCTGTGTGTTTCTCAGCTGTGAAACAGTGCTGCTGGAGTGAAATTGCTAAACTAAACCATACTTTGGGAGTTCGTAGCGGGTTCGCATATCATTTGAGTCAGTTCGGGAGTTCAAAGAGGGATCGCTAATCATTTGAGTCATTTCGAGAGTTCGTAGCGGGATCGCGAATCATTTGAGTCAGTTCGAGAGTTCGTAGCGGGATCGCGAATCATTTGAGTCATTTCGAGAGTTCGTAGCGGGATCGCGAATCATTTGAGTCATTTCGAGAGTTCGTAGCGGGAGCGCGAATCATTTGAGTCATTTCGAGAGTTCGTAGCGGGAGCGCGAATCATTTGAGTCATTTCGAGAGTTCGTAGCGGGAGCGCGAATCATTTGAGTCATTTCGAGAGTTCGTAGCGGGAGCGCGAATCATTTGAGTCATTTCGAGAGTTCGTAGCGGGAGCGCGAATCATTTGAGTCATTTCGAGAGTTCGTAGCGGGAGCGCGAATCATTTGAGTCATTTCGAGAGTTCGTAGCGTTAGGGAACATCCAGGTGGACACACACACACACACACACACACACACACACACACACACACACGGTGTCCAAACAACATCAAGGTCTTTATAAACTGTTACAGCACTTACTCAGATTGACAAGATTGCAGTTTGAAGTTTAGGAATTAGTTTTATTAATTTTTTTTAATGTTTATGTCAGTTTTAATAATTTTAGCATTTCAACTTTTTTGAAAAAAAAAAGAAGCTTTAATTCAATTACAGAAAACTGTTTTCAGTAGTTTCAGTCTTAGTTAACAACAATGACACATAGTTGGTTGCTTTGGGAATGAATTACTAGTTAGGAATAAAAGTTTAACTGTGTGTGCTTATTTTACATATTTATTTTTTTAAATAAAATGTAAAAATTTGATATGTTTTGTACGAGTTTCTGTCTTCTGCTGAATGCTAAAAAGATGATGCTTTAAACACCAAACGGTTGATGGTACCCATTCACTTCCATAGTATTTCTTCCTGTAGCACAGAAGCACCACGTCTCCGCTCTCCTTCACCTAGAGCCAGAACAGATCAGCGCTAAACACACACTGAAGGACTAAACACACACATCGAACGCTTCGTCACCTTGCACTGGATGTGAATCCTGTTCCCTTCCTTCCACATCTCCGTCTGCAGAGACTGTCCCGGATACACCGGCTTCACGAAACGCACCTGAAGCACAGATCAGGGTTATTAACAGAAATTCATTAATTAGATGATGTGCAATCAATTTGGACGGAGAATAAACATCACTATTATTGTGATAAATGAGAAAAGCATTGAATAGACATTACAGAAAGAATTTTTACAAATACATTTTTATATTAACCTTTGCATAAATAATACAAATTATAAATAATATTGAAATGATACTTTAAATATGAAACTGCGCCAGTAGGTGGCCGCGAGTGAGTCATTAAATCACTCAGAAATTATTCCGTAATGAAGGAGTCACTGAATCACTGACTGATTCGTTCAAAGCTGTAGATTCATTCAGTAATGAATCACCGCTGTGTGGTTCTCAGCTGTGAAACAGTGCTGCTGGTGTGAAATTGCTAAACTAAACCATACTTTGGGAGTTCGTAGCGGGTTCGCAAATCATTTGAGTCAGTTCGGGAGTTCAAAGCGGGATCTCGAATCATTTGAGTCAGTTCGTGAGTTCGTAGCGGGATCGCGAATCATTTGAGTCATTTCGAGAGTTCGTAGCGGGATCGCGAATCATTTGAGTCATTTCGAGAGTTCGTAGCGGGATCGCGAATCATTTGAGTCATTTCGAGAGTTCGTAGCGGGATCGCGAATCATTTGAGTCATTTCGAGAGTTCGTAGCGGGATCGCGAATCATTTGAGTCATTTCGAGAGTTCGTAGCGGTTAGGGAACATCCAGGTGGACACACACACACACACACACACACACACACGGTGTCCAAACAACATCAAGGTCTTTATAAACTGTTACAGCACTTATTCAGATTGACAAGATTGCAGTTTGAAGTTTAGGAATTAGTTTTATAAATTTTTTTAAATATTTATGTCAGTTTTAATAATTTTAGCATTTCAACTTTTTTGAAAAAAAAAGAAGCTTTAATTCAATTACAGAAAACTGTTTTTAGAAGTTTCAGTCTTAGTTAACAACAATGACACATAGTTGGTTGCTTTGGGAATGAATTATTAGTTAGGAATAAAAGTTTAACTGTGTGTGCTTATTTTACATATTTATTTTTTTAAATAAAATGTAAAAATTATATATGTTTTGTTCGAGTTTCTGTCTTCTGCTGAATGCTAAAAAGATGATGCTTTAAACACCAAACGGTTGATGGTACCCATTCACTTCCATAGTATTTCTTCCTGTAGCACAGAAGTCAATGGGTGCCGTCAACGGTTCGCTCTCAAAAAAACATCTTCTTTAGTGTTCAACAGAAAAAAAAAAACACTTGTTCAGGCTGAGGAAGAGTAAACGATCGCAGGATTTGATTGTTTGATTCCTCTCACACAAACAATACAGTTATATGAGTGTTAATCTAAACTGTGTTTGAATATGAAGCACTTTGTGTGTGAAGACATTTGTCAATCAACCAATCAGCTGTCACTCGATTTCAGAGCCGCTAACTAGAATAAGATCACAGCTACTTTTAATTTCAGTATAAATATGGAGTTGAACACAAGGCATGATGAACTAATACTTTGATAAAGATAAAGCATATTTATAATCATCAAGGCTCCTGCAGACGTATGTCTTAGGAAGATTGTCCAGGGTTTATTTTTTACTCTTTTCTTTTACCTGCCACCGTTCGACTCGGACACAAACACAAGATATTTTAATTTGATGAAGGTCATGGTGTTCTTCTTCAAAATATATTCTCTTAATAGTTCATTCTATTCCTCGCCCCTTTGGCAGATATCTTTGCTTGTGTTAAGAGAATGAATGTTATTCTGCAGTGTCTGGCTCACTCCACTCTCGGATAGTTCTGCCGTCTTTGCTGATCTCCATCCGAACACAGCGTTGACCTTCTTCACCAGCTCCTTGCCGCCATCTCTGATCCTGCGTGCGATCTCAGAGATGTGTGTGTGTGTGTGTGTGTGTGCAGACCTGCGGAGACCCGGCTCTGACACACACATCCATCTGCAGATCTATATACGCTCCAGACAGCACCACGTCTCCGCTCTCCTTCACCTAGAGCCAGAACAGATCAGCGCTAAACACACACTGAAGGACTAAACACACACACCGAACGCTTCGTCACCTTGCACTGGATGTGAATCCTGTTCCCTTCCTTCCACATCTCCGTCTGCAGAGATTGTCCCGGATACACCGGCTTCACGAAACGCACCTGAAGCACAGATCAGGGTTATTAACAGAAATTCATTAATTAGATGATGTGCAATCAATTTGGATGGAGAATAAACATCACTATTATTGTGATAAATGAGAAAAGCATTGAATAGACATTACAGAAAGAATTTTTACAAATACATTTTTATATTAACCTTTGCATAAATAATACAAATTATAAATAATATTTAAATGATACTTTAAATATGAAACTGCGCCAGTAGGTGGCCGCGAGTGAGTCATTAAATCACTCAGAAATTATTCCGTAATGAAGGAGTCACTGAATCACTGACTGATTCGTTCAAAGCTGTAGATTAATTCAGTAATGAATCACCGCTGTGTGGTTCTCAGCTGTGAAACAGTGCTGCTGGAGTGAAATTGCTAAACTAAACCATACTTTGGGAGTTCGTAGCGGGTTCGCATATCATTTGAGTCAGTTCGGGAGTTCAAAGAGGGATCGCTAATCATTTGAGTCATTTCGAGAGTTCGTAGCGGGATCGCTAATCATTTGAGTCATTTCGAGAGTTCGTAGCGGGATCGCGAATCATTTGAGTCATTTCGAGAGTTCGTAGCGGGATCGCGAATCATTTGAGTCATTTCGAGAGTTCGTAGCGGGATCGCGAATCATTTGAGTCATTTCGAGAGTTCGTAGCGGGAGCGCGAATCATTTGAGTCATTTCGAGAGTTCGTAGCGGGAGCGCGAATCATTTGAGTCATTTCGAGAGTTCGTAGCGGGAGCGCGAATCATTTGAGTCATTTCGAGAGTTCGTAGCGGGAGCGCGAATCATTTGAGTCATTTCGAGAGTTCGTAGCGGGAGCGCGAATCATTTGAGTCATTTCGAGAGGTCGTAGCGGGAGCGCGAATCATTTGAGTCATTTCGAGAGTTCATAGCGTTAGGGAACATCCAGGTGGACACACACACACACACACACACGGTGTCCAAACAACATCAAGGTCTTTATAAACTGTTACAGCACTTACTCAGATTGACAAGATTGCAGTTTGAAGTTTAGGAATTAGTTTTATTAATTTTTTTTAATGTTTATGTCAGTTTTAATAATTTTAGCATTTCAACTTTTTTGAAAAAAAAAGAAGCTTTAATTCAATTACAGAAAACTGTTTTTAGTAGTTTCAGTCTTAGTTAACAACAATGACACATAGTTGGTTGCTTTGGGAATGAATTACTAGTTAGGAATAAAAGTTTAACTGTGTGTGCTTATTTTACATATTTATTTTTTTAAATAAAATGTAAAAATTAGATATGTTTTGTACGAGTTTCTGTCTTCTGCTGAATGCTAAAAAGATGATGCTTTAAACACCAAACGGTTGATGGTACCCATTCACTTCCATAGTATTTCTTCCTGTAGCACAGAAGCACCACGTCTCCGCTCTCCTTCACCTAGAGCCAGAACAGATCAGCGCTAAACACACACTGAAGGACTAAACACACACACCGAACGCTTCGTCACCTTGCACTGGATGTGAATCCTGTTCCCTTCCTTCCACATCTCCGTTTGCAGAGACTGTCCCGGATACACCGGCTTCACGAAACGCACCTGAAGCACAGATCAGGGTTATTAACAGAGATTCATTCAGTAATGAATCACCGCTGTGTGGTTCTCAGCTGTGAAACAGTGCTGCTGGTGTGAAATTGCTAAACTAAACCATACTTTGGGAGTTCGTAGCGGGTTCGCAAATCATTTGAGTCAGTTCGGGAGTTCAAAGCGGGATCTCGAATCATTTGAGTCAGTTCGTGAGTTCGTAGCGGGATCGCGAATCATTTGAGTCATTTCGAGAGTTCGTAGCGGGATCGCGAATCATTTGAGTCATTTCGAGAGTTCGTAGCGGGATCGCGAATCATTTGAGTCATTTCGAGAGTTCGTAGCGGGAGCGCGAATCATTTGAGTCATTTCGAGAGTTCGTAGCGGTTAGGGAACATCCAGGTGGACACATATGGAAAGCCAAAGTGGTCATAAACGCCTGCTCGAGCGTCTGATTGCACACAGACACGTCAAAAGCGTGCGATTTTACAGTAAAACGCGCGTCCTCGACGTGCAATTTGCCATGATAACGCGCGTTCTAAGCGTGCGCTTTGGGTTTGCAGAAAACGCGCGTCAGTAACGCGCGTTTGGGGGTATCAAAACGCGCGTCCTCGACGTGTGATCGGATGTAAAAACGCGCGTTCTTTGCGTGCGCTTTGGAGTCACCAAAGACGCGCGTTTTTGACGTGCGTTTATCATAATATAAATCGGCGTCCAAGACGTGCGTTTTGAGTAGGACAAAACGCACGTTTTGAACGTGTAAACAGGTCAACCAAACTGGCGGTGCAAACGTCTTTTGAAGTATCCAAACAGGCGAAAGGAACGTGCGCTCTCACAGTGTTTTCAAAATGGCACGTCTAAAACGTGTGCTCACTTCACAGGGCAGGAGTCTGTAATGCTTTGTCCGCTATATATGGGCTATTACGGTAAGGCATGGCTTCCGCAAACATATGTTTTTCTTTTTTTCACTTGGTCTTAAAGAGCGATGTTATGTCGTTTAAGGGACACATTTTAATTATACACTCTTTATTATAGATCAGTGGTGTGGTACAGTTTACACAATGTTGTTCATTTTAGCTGCTATTTAAAGTTACCTCTGTAGCACCATGTAGAACCAGCACAGATGAGCACCAAGACATAATAACTCTTGGGAACGTGATATTATGTCTTGGCCACGAGTTTCATGCGTAAACAAACCTGCGTGACCATACCAGCACGACATTGCCAGAGTTGGATTCATTAATGTTTTATTTTGAATTAAGAGATTATTATATTATTTATTATATAATTTATTTTATTATTATATTAACCCAAGGGCCTTGGCTACCGGGCTGTATGCGATCGTCAGCAATCAAATTAAGTTTATCATAAATAAATGTGACATAAAGTGCATAATATAAAATAGTCCTACAAGAAAAATATTTGATCATTGTCTTGAGTCCATTAGCGAACTGATCGTCTTTTCCCCGTAATATTTCTATATTATTATTAGTACTATTATGCTATTATTATTGGTTATATATTTTATATTCATTTATATAATGTAATATAATTTTTAAGATCAGAATAGTTAAGGGATCAAGAAAGGGTAAACTGACAAAAGCTATACGGTGAAACTTTGCCAATCAGAATGTTGAAGCCAAGTACACAAGCAAAGGCACAACAACCAAAACCTTAGTGTCAAACAAAGTGTAGCCTACACGTATGGTTAGCATATATTTGTACGTTCAATTACCTATAAATTGGAAACCGTTATTCACTGGAACAGCCACCATGACAATATTAGACAAAAAACGGGGAGCAGAGCAAAGAGAAACTCGGCCACTCGATAAATTGCTATAGTGAAAGTTTTCACAGATCGAGCTCAATCTAAAACAATGTTCTTTTATTCCAGCAGTCTGCGTGTTTATTGGTAATAGACGTTAAACATGAATAACGCCTTTCTTTCAAATTCCTTGCACTGGCGGACTTACCAAGGGGTTTACGGACAAGAGCTTTGCTGTGAAAAAAATTCAAGGACAGCGTGACCAGAATTCACAAATCATGGAGAATGATATTCGGTATTATTTGCATGTCTACGACAGCGCACTGCCTATTTATAGCCAAAAGAAATCTGAATATCAAACCGCAAACTATCTTTACTGTCATAAATGACGAAATGTTATGTCGCTTAAACGACACATTTTAATGTTTTGTCACTTTTTTTATGATGACATATCATAAAAACGTGAAAATTAAGTTATCAGGCTGTATTGTTACATGATGCACTGTTGGAGTCTCCAGTCCTGTAAATATAAACGAGGATCTGCACGCTTCTGAAGCATGATAAAGCATTGTCTTAAATATTTTTTTTTATTGTAGCAACATGTTTATTATGGTCATTAAGTTTACTAGATTATTCTACAATATAATGCTATATAAGAATTACACACAAAACCGGAGGATATGACTCCGTTTTGTATATGTTTTGAATAATCAACTCTGGTTTGGGAATACTTCTTTATTTGAATGACTTCAGTTTGATTAGAATCTGATAGAACAAACAAAACAACACCAAGAACATGACTTTTATGCCATTCCAAATTCTGTGGCCTGCAATATCCCACTGCACATGTGGTTGCAGAACTCCTCATAACTTCTGTGCACTGGTAGGCGGAGGACTACATCACATGTATTGGCTTCAGGGAATTTGCGGTCAGTATGCATAAATTCAATTATTGGCTGGTTTTTGAACCCCAGTGGGGGCAACTCCTCCAGCCCAGAAGTAAAAGCAAGAACCTCCTGCAGAGTGAGGCATTTACTTTGCTCCACTTGCATTTCTCCACCTGTGGAAAATAATATAATCATCATAAATAAAAAAATATTTGAAACTAGGTTTTGGCTATATAGCTTTGTTATATACTACTGACATCATACCTTCCACATCTATCAAAAAGTCACGGAACCAAGCATATGTTCTTATTTCAGTGTGCCTGTGATTGCTTCCCTCCTCTGCGAAGAGTGGGCTGAATATGTCAATAAGGTCCTTGGCAGTCAGCAGGTCCTCTTTGGCCAGGAACAGATACCTGATATGTATCGGATTAGCCTTCATTGCAGCATGCAACCCTAGACAGCCCAGACCATCCACAAACCTAGTATGTAACAATGAGTTCATTTTGTTAATTTCACACACACATTAGCAACTAATGAATACGTTTGGTAACACTTTATAATAAGTTTCCTTAAAAATCCATAACAAACATTTATATAATGCTTAACAGATATTTAGTTAATGTATATTCACATAGCTAGAAATATATGCTTTTTAATGTTTACCAACATCATTTTTATGTCATTAAACTTTCAGTTAATATGATTGTGTACTCTGTAAACCATCTGTCAAACAATAATGATTTAGAGCTTCATTAATAAATAGTTAACAAACATAATGCTTAACGGATCATTAATTAATTCTTACAAATGTCATTAAACTTTCAAATCTACTAATTATTTTGAACAGAAATTACACAATCATTAAAAGCTTATTTGTTAATGTACATTTGAATGCTACCAAATGTCCTTAAACTTAAGTTCATATAACCTGTGTTTTTTTTTTTTTTTCAAATGTTGTGGGTAAAAAAGTAGCTACATTTGTCTTTAAGCATTTTACAATAATTAATGTTAGTATAATCATTAACTCATAATCAGTCTGTAAAAGTCATATAACTGATATCTTGGTTTGTTTGCTGTGATTTCTACTATTTTCATACTATTTTCTACTATCTTAATTTGTTCATGTTTTTTTTTCTTCTTAAATGAATTACGGTAAATTAGTACTTTTATTAGCAGTCATCTTGATGGCAAAATGTGTCCCAAATATGAAATTCTTCACTCAACTGTTCCATTGCAGCATTAAGTCGCCCCTCCAGGTAGAACTTTGCTGCACACTGGACGACTGTCTCCCTGTCTTCCAGAGTCCGACACTGGATGTTTAAAGACCCAAGGAGAGAAAGGCTGTTTGAAGCCTCTTCTAAAGCCTCCCTGGTCTCCTCGATGGTTATGGCATCTTGGATCTAAAAAAATAGTTTATGTTTAGTAACATATCAACTTCTACTTTGGCAGAAACACTGTATTATCCAGGACTTGGCATCAGCATTAACAAATAAACGTGCCTTCTGCAGCTGGCTCCTGAACATCTCATCAACAATTTCTGTCAGGTCCACATCTTCTGTAGCCTCACCCACAACCAGACTGAACAGTCGTGGTGCAAAGAAGTGGGGTGCTACACCACCATGAATCAGGCAGATACTGATCATTTTCCCAAGCAATTTGTAATCCCCTTTTGAGATGGCTGAAAAAGTTTCAAACAGACATTTGTATTCACATTTGTCAAAATTTGTCTCAAAGTTCAATGCAAAGAGAGACATTGTCTTTTACAGAATTTGATATGTAAGGCCTACAACAAATGGCTGGTAGGTACTACAGTGAGCTACTTCCTGAGTTGGTGGCATCACAAGTCCTAAAATTTATATAAACCCTGCCCCTGGGAACAGAGTGTCCAACAGGATATTAATGTAGTTTGAGGCTTTATTAATGCCTACATCTTCCCCAACCCTAAACCTAACTGTACAATATTAAAAATACAATGTTGGTAGCAAGATCTGATAGTTATGCATTATTTGTTAGAACACTGGATTCTATCAAAAACTTATCCTGAAAGATGGAGCAGTTCCCACTTTAAGAGCAGCTGTTGTTTTTGGGCCACAACCTGTATTTTTTATTCTTTGTTGATGTTTTTCATTAATAGCTTCTAATGTTAATTTTATGTTGTTGCAAAGATGTCAACAATGGGCAGTCCTGTTAAGCTCCACTACCCAGCTAGCTAAATGCTTCAACAGACTGGATTTAGGAGAAGGGAAACAGCTGTGTAGAATAAAGGCAAAATAATCTTTTTTGTTGTTGTTTTTGAAACGAAGAATGAACATGTAAACACAATCAAGCCTAAAAAACTTAGTGGGTTGACCACCCCTTTAACATATTTTCCAACACGGGTTGGACCCTTGAATAAATATAAATATAACAAAATGCTTACCATGACTATCCAGGGCCAGTAATTTTGAATGATCTGGCCCTTCAAATAGGCACCTGTTCTGTATATCCTTCATTAGGAGTCGACAAAATTCCCTTGTTGGGCCACCATCATCCACTGCCCCTTCTGAGTTATTGCCAAGATCCATAAACACGACTCCCAGTGGCTTATATGGGTCGAACAGGCGTCTAGTGAATGCACGTTTTGCAGATCCATAAATGTCATCTCTGCATGCATTAATCATATTAGACGTGTGTCGATCCTCCAAATTAAGTTTGTTGGTGAGCTCCGTGAGTATCTCTATAGCACGTTGCCTGAAAGAGAACAAGTGGAGTACAAAAATAGTTAAGAAATTAATCAGATATAACATTTTTGAGAAGACCACATGTCCACCAATGCATTTTTTCCCCAAGTCTAGTGTATTTTTTCAGTTGTTTTCAAAGGGGAGTTGAGTATTTTTGTGTGCGCTCTGCAAGTTTTTTTTCTTATCACCCAGAGTTGAAGAATGTTCGACTTTGGGTAAAATGCAGCGCTCAATGCTTTCACTTTTTAATTAGCCGTCCAATCACAGTGGAGGATGGGCGGGACTAATGCCACACAACCAATCTTTACATCCTTCTTGGTCAGCAACAGACCACAAGAAGTACAACAATGGAACAAAATTTTAAACAAGGACCAGAGCAAGTATTTACATTTTATATTCAGAATTAAAATATATGCAAAATCAGATACTAGGTACACTTACGTGGATTTTCCGTATAAAAAAAAAAACGCTGTACCACAGAATCACTCTCAAGTGCTCAAAGCTAGGAATTTTCATCAGAGCACCTGGCATTTTCAGTTGGCTAAAAATGCTTTGGTGGACACACAGTCTAAGGTTGTAAGGAATCACAAGAAGAAAATGAAATGAGTAGAAAGTGGGTGTTTACTTGGTGTTTACTGATGAGTCTATTTGGCCAATGTGTTCCTCCTCTGGCCATTCATCAATGTTGGATTCAGGATTTGGAGAGTTGAAAAGGATTTGCTGTATATAATTCAGACAGTGAATTATTTCAGTAATTTTCAATGAACATACCATATTTTCCGGACTATAATTCACACTTTTTTTCAAAGTTTTGCTGGTCCTGTGACTTATAGTCAGATGCAACTTATTTATAAAAATTAATTTGACATGAACCAAGATAAAACATTACCGTCTACAGCTGCGAGAGGGCGCTCTATGCTGCTCAGTGCTCCTGTAGACAGGACTAGGTGCGTTTACATGGACACTTTTTGCTTCCATCGGATTGAATTCATTCTGATTGACGAATCCGAACGTAGTGTTTACATGAACGGTAAATAAAGTGATCGGGTTGATGTGCGCGTTTATATGTCAGAAACTTCTGATCGCATTTACTTTTTTGACATGCGCACACTGCATGAATATACAGAGTTTCCTGCAGCTGTTTTAAAAAGCACACATTATATTTATCTACTTCGGGTCCTAATTAGGTGACGACCAGCACATGAACTGTAGTGCTGCTAAATTTTACTTTAACAAAAAAAAAAAAAGAAGTACAAGGCCCTCTTCGCGCACTCAAAACTAGTCGTCTGTTGAGTCTTAAACGAGGACTGGTGGTACATGGTCCTGTTCCACATCACATACGCTGAGTGAAAGGGGAGATTTATAATGACAGGACACTAATTGATGATATTTTATTCACCAGGAAGAACACCTCGTTCCACACGTCATATGTCATTACGCTATTTCTACGTCACTGCGCAGTACTTTCCAGTTTCGGTTTTAAATCCGATCAAGTGTTTACATGTCTTCTCGCTCGGATTACAAAAGGGATTATCCACCCCTTACAATCCGATCAAAATTTTAGTTGGATCGAGCCAATTCAATCCGATTGACGTGTTTACATGTGACATTTTTTTTCTGATTGTGCTACGAGTCCTATTACGATCGGATTAGAAGGGTCCATGTAAACGCAGCTACTGAAAACATAGAGAGCCCTCTCACAGCCAGTGGTTCTTGGTTCTAAATAAATGCGACTTAAAGTCCACTGAATCAATTTGAGGTAAACTGAGTGTGATGTCAAAAAGTCATAAAGGTCCATTATTACCTTTTAAAGCAAGACTGTTTTGTAAGCTACGGTTACACATAACTGACAGTATTAGCACCCCACACAACCAAAATAAGACAGTAATAAGTTTTTACAACACAAGGAAACAACACTTAAATAAATAACATACTTCCACCTCATCTCCTTCCAACCACTGAACAAATAATGTGCAAGGTGTAGTCAAGTTATGTTCTTCAAGAGTTCCAGTCATAGTGCTTGATAGCCGTGTGCCTGCACTTGGCATGCTCAACCAGAATATTTCACTGGCCGAGTTGTCATTGCCAGCGTAATCCATAAGGATCTATTTAAACACACACACACACAAAAACAGAATAAAAAACAGATACCAGGAAAAACATGCACACTTGTAGCCTATACAGAGGTTCATGTACAGTATCAATCAATCAATCACCTTTATTTATATAGTGCTTTAAACAAAATACATTGCGCCAAAGCACTGAACAACATTCATTTGGAAAACAGTGTCTCAATAATGCAAAATGATAGTTAAAGGCAGTTCATCATTGAATTCATTGATGTCATCTCTGTTCAGATGAAATAGTGTCTATTTGAGTACTAGTCAAAAGTTTGGACACTCTTTCCCAATTTCTTGGATGGGAAACTGTGTCCAAACTTTTGTCTGGTGCTGTACTGGAAAATAGCTCAACTTAATTAACCGCCGGTATCGAGTCCCACGTAGGAGATGGAAGGATATAAAACTGGAGCGACTATAGTGAAGGACGAGAGAGGACCAGGCCTGGGACATTATTTTATGTGTTTGCTTTTTATTTGTGCGCGTCAGTCGCCGTGAGGGGCTGACGCACTGTTTTGTGTTTATTTTTGAATATTAAAGTGATTTTTGATTGTGCGCCGGTTCCCGCCTCCTTCTTCCCGATGATTACAAAGATCCTATCGTTACAACAACATTTTGGTAAATTTGAACCAACTGAGGAATAACATGCTTGATATAACCTAACATCTCAAGATGAGAGTAGAGTAGGAAATACCTGCAATGACTGTGTAGGTAGGAACCGCCTCGACTTCATGGAACCATCACAGTATTTGAGCTGGATTCTGAAGCCATCTGAAGGTTCAGGACACAGGCGACTGCGTCTTTCCATTAAGGCCTTATGGAAACAAGACAACAAAGCTTTGGTAATTATCAAAGAAGTACAGATGAGATTTATACAGTCCCACAAATCTATCAATGGGTGGGAGAATGAGAGATTTGCTTGTGTACCTATCTGGACTGAGAATAGATGTGTGCTTGAGGTGGGATTTACAAAAACATGAGTAAATTAACTAACAGGTCGAATGTATCATTATTTTAAGTAGGGGGGTGAAATATATATTTGTGGCGGGGGAGGCGTGGTTCAGCGAGGTCTGCGACGGGAGAGCGAGTGAAGAGACGAGCGGTGGTAAGTGGTTCGAGTGAGAAACAAGTAACACCTGTTTAATAAGTAATAAAATCTTCCTCGAGCCTCAGTACCCCGACCCTGGTCTCCTTCCTTCATACACGCAGAAAACGTGAACCTGATTACAATATAGTCTGTGATAGTAGTGTAATTTGTTTTTACATTCTGGAGTATATTGCAAAAAAACATACAAAACACAAAACAAATTCTTTCACCGCATGATTCAGTCTATTAAAATCTGATTAAAATACACTTAGAATGATCACAAAATTCAAGATATAATTTCATATAGTTAATCTGAAGAATGCATTTTTTTCCCTCTGAAAATTGGCAAATGTGATATTAGTCTTATGCAACAGTTCAATAAACAAGAAGTTAATTAAGAGACTTATATATTAGACACCACATTTCTTGTTTTCACGCTATTTCAAAAAAATAAAAATTTATTCCAAACAAAGCCACATTAATATTTTGCATCTCTGAGCAACTTTATGGTGTCCCGTTCCTGAATGAATCAACCATTTAAATGATTCGGTTCAATCTATCACAAATCTGGTCTAGGAACTTTCGTTAACTCACCCCCAGGGGTCACCCTTTCACTACATGGACTCTTGCACCACACTAACTGTTGCATTTCACCCCGGACTCCAGTTCTCATCACCCATTGCACTACTTACACACACACAGCTGAAGGCACTGATTGTACAAAGCTGTAACCAATCACACATTCACTATATAAGACTCACTGAGATCACTTTCAAACTGCAGAGTATTATATTCACTTATCGCTGGTTGTGAAAACTATGTTATGGAGCCTGCTTTACGTTTTTTAGCTTAATCTTGCCTTGTCTGTTTCCTCGTGTTCTGATTATTGCCATAGACAGTAAAAGAAATGGACACAGCGACCCCATTGGAACTTGAGACAATTGAAGCCCATTTTTAGCTATTTTTAGCACTTCCGTTCCACGTGCAGATTCAAACGAAGCTTGATGACGTCAGCAACCTGTCTGACAGATGTAAATCTTCTAAGTGGCTGTGCGTGCAAACTGCCATCGTTAATCTTGCAGAGATGGCGAGCTTGAGCGGGGAGTTCTTTCCATTAAATAAATAATGGACAAATGGAGTCTTTAAACGCATCAGATGTAAAGTTATGCAAATGAATGGGAGTCAATGAGAATGCTAACGCAAGTGAAGTTCTGCTACAAGATGGCGGCACGCGGCCGACTTCAACTTCCGGTCGACTTCCTTGCCGCCTGATTATTGCCTGTGTACTTTGGATTACCTCTCTTACATGCCATTTTGCAATCTTAAAGACTTGCTGCCACCTACTGGTGCTTTAATTTCTAATTTCACATTAAAGCTATCTTTTCAGTTTTAAAACCATTTCAAATATCAGTATTTAACATTTTGTTGAAATATCAAAACATTACAGATGCATAAATTATAGCAGTTAACTGCAGTTATGTCCTGCATTAAAGTGTGTAAACAGATCTAGATGCAGATTCTGTGTTTTCTCTGCATTGCAAGGATGAATTTTGTAGATACTGATTTAATTTGCTTGCTTAACAGCCCAAATGTTTTACTATTCTAACTGACTGTAAGAATTTGATTGAAGATAATGCACACTTTTAGTGATAAAATGGCTTTATAAAGGTAAATATGCCTATTTAAGGGAAAAATCAATTTAAACTTATTGGAAAAGATACATTTCTATCACTGCTGTGAACCACCAAACAGAATATGATTTATGTCAAATACTTTAGGAGTCAGCTGGCCAACGTAGTCCGATTCCAGCACAATAATGCACTCAGCAAAATATAATCTTATTATTGTTACTGATAAAATCCCAGAAATTACTGAGATACAAGTTTGTTAATATAGCACATCCCAAATTGGAATACTTATGAGCAGAAACTAAAGATGTTCAGTAAATTGTGCTTGCCTTGCTTTCTATAACATTTACATAAGTTTGGTCTTGGAAAAGTCCAGCTAACTGTAAAAATGTACTTACATTCAGTCTCCTCTCTTCCATCAACTGTGCAGCTTCCTCGCTACGCTCCAAAGACAATCTCTGCGCTTCCTAATAACAGAAAAGTGTATTACTTACATTTTATGACATTTACACCCCAATTTACAGGCCAACTATGAACATAAAATGGCATGGTGTCAATCCAGTAAATATAACCTCTTTAGTATGTCCCTTGCCTAAAAGTTAAGTTAAACTGAAAAGTAGTAAAAAAAAAAAGTGACTGTCTAAGAAAAACAAATGGATTTGCATTGTTTTGGACTTGCCCTCTCCTGGTCCCTTTGCTGGTCTCTGTTGAGGGCCTCCAGGTATTCTATGTCCTGGCTTCTCCTTAGTGTCCGTGTCTGTTCTATAGTCTTTATACGAAAACACACAAATTATGTGGCAACATAGACTTAGACACAGAATTAAGCACAAATGTACTATTTTAGCACTGGATATATCCTAAGCAAACTATAAATTAAACTGATTGCATATATAACATTTTTCATTTATTGGATGCAACTCACTTCCACTCTCCGTTCAAAAGATGGCACCTCTGGATTTTGCCCTCTAGCCTCTGCCAGTCGTGTTTCCTCAATTGAGGGAAAATACATAAAATCACAAAGGCATACACATTTCATTAAAAATAGATTTTTGAACACCTGAGAAAACAAGTAACCTGTTAAACCAAAAGATTTTATCCTCATCCAGCCTCTTTTGTGACTTGGAGGCTAATTATCATTGACTTCTTTGCAATCAGGAATTCAACATTTGTAATTATAAATAGTGACAATTCATCCAAAGTTCAACTTACCTCCACAAACACACAGTCTGAATCCTCACAACTGACATCATTATACACCTGACTTGACAATCTGCTTGAGCCATTTCTAGTTTGCTGTGCAGTGCTTAAGGGTATCCTTCCTGGTGACAGGTACACTGGTCTTTCTTCTGTGGGGGGCACATGGCTGTTGTCAGGTAACAGAGAGTCTGACTGTCTTTGTCTGGTAAAGGGAGTGGAATTTGGCGTTACAGGTAAGGGTGCCTGGTTGTGCACAGTAAAAGTAGGTTGGTCCTCAGCCTGTGTGTATAAATGACAGGTTAGTAAAACTGTTTAATGATCTATAAATCCATCAATGTTTCAAAAACTGAGTATTCATATGGAGTAGATCAATAAATCAAAAAAAGGTAGCAATAGATAATTCTGGTTCTATACAAAATGGGTTACCTTGATTCTGACGTAAACCGCAGACCTATTCAATTCAAGGCACTCTTTTATGTCACGTGGTGTGATGCCATGCAAATTCAGGATGATGATGTTATGATGGGCATCCATCCGACAAAGCTCGAATGTTCTATCACCAAGCATTGGGAAAACACGCCTTATTTCACTGACAAACTCCTCCTCTGTCTGGTCCAAAGGCACATACAGATTTACAATACCCTGGCTCTCTGCAATTAAAACAAAGAAAAATAAAAATCCAAGTCCAAATCCTGTGTCCAAAAACCTATGGCCAAATCAAACACTCGTTGAAAAAATACTATAGGGGTGCAACCAATGATTATTTTGATAATGAATTAATCTAACCTACATAACTATTATTAGAACAATTACTCGACTACTCGCTAGTTATTTCACTGATTATTCAGGTTTTTAAGTATTATTCTGCGTTACAATTACGTAGAATATTTAGTTAAAAAATTCAGCTTTTGAAAATTTCAGTTATATTTCTATTGTACAGTACTAGCTAAACGTAATTTTAACTAAACTTAATTAATAAATAGTGACCAAAGATTCTACATCGTTTTAACCTCCAACTGTTGAAAACTTATTATTTCGATCCACTCAATATATACCTCGAGCAACTTGACGATTTGTCCCCTCTTCAATGAATCCCAAGCGTACCCTTATCGTACGCGCGGCGGGGTTGGGCCTCCTCCTTCTCCTCCTTGTAGGTCTTGGATTTGTCTCATTTCTGAATTCTCGCAACCTACAAGTAAAACGTTACACTAATTTGGACATGTGGTTTTAGAATATCAATAACGTTAATAGATTAACCCTTCAATTATGCTCACGTGACTGAAGATTTCTTTAAGCTACAAGTGTCTTGCCAAAAAAGTTATCGGTTCAAACGATAATGTCCGCGGGAGCGCGCGCAGGATGTTCAATAACAATTTAAATTTATGGCTGGGTTATACAAAAAATTAATTAACTGTCGTGCAAGTATTCTTATAACTACACACTGTTTTATAGTAGCCTCAATAAAATACCTTTCAATAAGACTGCCTTCTTGATCCTCGTTTGCCAGACTTGCTTGTCCTATTAACCTATCAAAATTAGCATTTATCTGTGATCGTAAACTTATGAGACGTGATCTGTACCTCTGATCTGACATGTTCTTTCTCTTGTATAACAAGTTGAAGGCTGATCTTTCTCCACTATGACTTAAGTATGTAGCTAGATATGTGCTCTATGCAGACCACGTTTTCCCATGATACTGTTTGTCATGGCAGGATTTCCCAGACTTACGCAAACCATTTCGCGCGTAATTATATCGTTATTATTGGATGATATTATTCCTATTTAAAAACATAATATTCATTACTTTAATAATGTATTTAACAACGTAAAACGTTAATCCAAAGATTACAAATGCATTAATTAAATATTTGCAAATTAATTAAATCTTTATAAACTAATGATCACAACTAAACTAAAATCACACCTTATATGATGGACACTTAGGCGAGTTTAAATGCATATTAATACATTTGTTTGATATTTTACTGTTTGTCGTTTTAATTATTGTATGAACAATTCACTGCCAAATAATATGCCAGATAACTGAATAACAAAAACTCAATTACCCTTTAATAAGGACCTCCATACAACATTCAGGGACACATTTACAAATAGGCTAATGTGCAATGCAGTCAACATCACACAAACACAAGCTAAACTTATGTACCTGTACTGTCAAAATGGCCAAGTAGCTTACAATAACTTAGACCAATACATAAAACTTACCAGAACTACTAAAAAAAAATGTCACAAAGCTATAATATTAACAGTCTATGGATGAACCACAGACTGCAGGAACATAATTGTCATTTGAAGAAGGTCAACAGCCATGCCATCCCTGGAGACACCCAGAGGATCCACCAAGCATTGGAGTTGATGAACATCATCTTCATTTAGATTGAACAGACTTTCAGGGACATTAATGTCCTCTCTCCATAGAGGATCGGCATTATGGTGCTCAGGTGTGTCCATTTCTTGTGCCATTGCTGGTTCTGGCCCCTGTGGTAGAACATCACCCTGAAGTTGTGGGGCATTGACAGGTCCTTCAAATACATCCTGAATGGCTCTTAAGGGCCTGTTCTGCAACCGCAGGCATGCTCGGACAAACAGCTGTATTGGAGTACTAAATCCCTCAGTGCGCAGGCCATGATTATTCCAACGACGGCGGAAACTTCTGAGATCCCTGTTTATTCTCGGGAGATACACATACTGCAAAGCCCACATGTGCAGTTCATTTGCAGGATCAAGGATCCCCTCAGACTCCAGAAATGTAAAGAGGCTATGGTACACATTGATCATGCCAGACCAAAGATCACCCCAAAACCTCTCGATTCTTTGATTGTGTGTACTCTGACCTCTTAAAACACTCCTGGTGCCCATTCCATGGAAGACATTCATGAAGAGACAAACATCAACGTTCTCACCACCATAATCACAACGCACTTGTGATGGCACACCATACTGGGTGACTGCTGTGCTGAAATGTTGCAGGACTGTACTGCTGCGATTGTTGTTGGATGCAACAAGGAAAACCACAAGCCGACTGTAGCCATCAATCGATCCATGAATCACAATCCGCCACCTTTGAAAGCAAAGTATTTTTTGAAATTACCATGCAGCTCTTTCTGTAGTTTAATATGAATATGAAGGAATATTTCATACGTAGCTGATAAAGTCATTATAATGAAAATCCTTGAAAACAATGTCTTACTACGATACTATATAATATAGATTACGAAAATTGTCTAGTATTTGTCTAGCTTGATGAATGACTCAATATATTTACCACAATTACTAGTCAAAAAAACTGTAAACATGACGGTTGGATGAATACCAAGTAAATTACCATATAAATAGGTTTTAAATAATTGTAAGTTTATTTTTTTGCAGATGTTAAGAAAATTAATCATTACCTTATGAGCTTGTGATAACCGTCTAGGTGCCAGAGAGAGTTTGGGCCAGCTACGCGATATGTTCTGCGCTGTAGTCTTTGTGATGTAGCTCTCAAAACAGCTGCATCTGGATTGGTTCGAAGCATACTCGCCCTCACCCTCCTCCTCTGTACAAGCACATCTGCTGAGCTTAACTGAGCCCTCACAGATTCAGGTCCAATTAGATCATTTTGACCGACAGCATCAATGACCATGCTGTCAAGCTCCTGATCCGTAATCTGTGCATAGCGTCTTGAACGGTTGAGATGAAAGATTCTGTTTAAAGGGAGGATTTGGACAAAGCAGTTACTTAATATTGTTAACCATTTAATTTTGTTCCATTATTTTATTTAACAAATATCTTACAAAGTCTTACCCCAAATTCGGATATTTCTTTAGTTATCTAGGGGATTTACTTTATTTTTTTGCAGTTACAAAAGTGTTTGCCAATAATAGCCGTGGGGATTTACTTCCAAGTCTACAATCCTCTAGGCCAATTCAAACAGAGCGTTCTGATGAGGGGGGTTAAAAACTGGACAGAAAATAGTAAATTACTTCTAAATTATGGTGTTTTTGATGCAAAATTCTTGATAACATTATTAGACCGCAGATAACAGTACAAAATAATAAAAAGGCTATTCATGACTCCTTTAGGCTCCAAAAATATCCATGTGTCCACTCTATAGTTTCCTGACAGCCACTTGTTGTGATGAAAACATGTGACAACTTGACTTTAATTTAAGAAATTTGGAAGCCATGACTTCTGTTTTAACCCCTGTGCTAACATGAACATTTACAGTAATTTTATGCCATGCACAAATGTGTATTAAACATTTGAGATTCGCTAAACCTTGCCTTAGTCGCCGTCTCACAGTGGATTGTGACACACCAAGGATTTCAGCAATTTGCCTTGAAGTAAATCCAGACCCCACCAGAAGTTCTAGTTGTGCCCTGGTTATATCATAGGATGGGGGACCTTTGCCATCATGAATAAATGGTACTTGATACCCACTTACACGTTCTGGAAGTATAGAAAAAACAGATAGCATTTTCTATAAAGTGTTCATAGGAACTCGCACGCATGCTACATGGTCATACCATAAATGGACTGGCAAATAATTTCTGCCCATTAACAATCTGACAGGCTAACTGGAGAAGCTTTTTGATTTCAGGTTCAAAAAATATATATTTCCACATGATGGGCTCTTTTAATAGGGTACAAATTTCACCCATCCCAAGTACATTGCTTTATTTAAACTGAGGTGTGCAAGAAATGTGGTTTTATTACCAAAGTTCGGGAGGAGCACGATTAGATAATCATCCAATTTGGCACAGGTGCATCTTGTTTAGCTAATCATCTTAACTAGCACACAAGCCTGTATATATATCCAGTCTTCCTACCTCCTGTCCCACAACAGTTTTTCGGCATCCCTCCTCCACCCCAACTCCTCACTTCTAATCTATTTATCCCAAATTAGGGATAGAGGGAGTTATTTGGGTTCGGGCTATGCTCCGGGCCCGGACCCCTCCCCCAGGACAGCATGCCAAAATACGCCTACTATTCGCCTTCAGATTAGATGTAAGGGTGAACTCGTGAATGGTAAATATAAATATTATCAATGACATCAAACAACCTTGATTACTGGCCTGGTCTCGCAGGACCTGAATGAATGCTGAGAGAAGGCCGATGAGTTCTTGCAAAGAAGTAGTCCCAAATGGTATCCCGCGTAAACTGAGCAACACCGTTTCCAATCTACAAGCACATAACAAAAGAATGAAAAAATGTTCAAGAGACAAAAATATAGATTAAGTTCACACCTGGTCTGGTCTGGATGGCCGTTGGTCAGGAAAATGCATACAGTATGGGAACGTTAAAACAAACTTTAAATAACTAACATTATATAATGCGGTTCATTAGTTAATATATATATATATATATATATATATATATATATATATATATATATATATATATATATATCTCAAAAGATCATTAATGTAAATTGAAATGCTTACAAATGTCATTAAACTTTCGTACAATTCATAGAAACATGTAATCATGCTTTTTTTAATCTTCAAATAATTTTGACAGATAGTTTACAATGATTAAAAACTTTATTAATAAATCATTAACAAACATATAATGCTTAACGGATCATTAGTTAATGTTTACAAATGTTATTAAATGTTCAATGCATTTTAAAAGTCTACAAATGATTTTAACAAAAAATTATGTTTGTTTGTAATATTGTTGTGTAGACACTATTTGTACATCTTAAATCATTTATTAATTATTTGTTAATGTCTTTGCAGTACCTTATCTAAAGTGGAAACTATTCATCAGTTGTAAAGGTTTATAAACATTTACTCATCATTAGTAGCTACCTTTATGAGCAGCCATTTTGATGGCAAAACCTTCCCAAAATGACTGGAATTCACCCTATTTTCACATATTTACGAAACATGTATTAATCATTTGTTCATGTTTTTGCAGTACCCAATCTTAAATTGAGACTATTCATCATACTAGTTTTTTAGTACCATTTTTGGCACTGGACTTTTAGATACTGTAACTATGTTTGTGTAAGGGTGATTAGTTAAGTTTGGCTAAATGCTTGGCAAAGGCATAACAAATTGTAATTTGGGTGCAAAACATGTTTCAACCCTTATATTAGTATGTTAGTTTGTATTATTAAACAGGATAGTCCTTGAATCATAGCTACATCAAACAGGAGGTAAAAAAATATTTTCAAGAAAATAAATTTATGATTTATTAAAGCAATAAAATATAAACATATTTAATTGTGTTCCCTTATCAAATTGACCTGTACACTGCTGACCCCTTAGCCAACCTTAAACCACCAAACTTGTCCCTAACCTTACCGTATCACTTTTAAACCGCAGAAAAAGTGTTGCACACTAACAAAAGCTTTTAAACATTGAATTAACATCTGTTAAAATCCTTTTTAGATTTTCAACATGTGCATGATCATATGAATTAGAAGTTTAATATCATTTGTAAGCATTTTAAATTACATGAAATGTTAATTATTAGGTAACGTTTAATACAGTTATTAGTAAACATTAACAAGCACATTATCTCATATTTATTGATATATATATATATATATATATATATATATATATATATATATATATATATTACCTAATGATCTGTTAAACATTATATAATGTTTGTTAATGATTTATTAAAGTTATTATAAAGTGTTACCCTGGTGGTGAATGAAAATCAGTGATTAACCTACCTTATAATTGTGGCTTCCATAATATCGAGGTCCGGGTTTAACATTGAAAAAATTTGACGACAGCTGTCGTTAAAAGTTATCCTGCACTGTACAAGAATTCTACGAGCCATTTTGGTCATCTAGGTGCTACATGGTGCTACAGAGGTAGATAGCAGCTAAAATCAACAACATTCATGTAAACTGTACCACAGCACTGATCTATAATAAAGAGTGAATCAGACCCATTTCTTCAATAAAGCTTAACAACATACAATTAAAATGTGTCCCTTAAACGACATAACATCAGTCTATACGACCGAGTGGAAAAAAAGAAAAACATATGTTTGCGGAAGCCATGCCTTACCGTAATAGCCCATATATAGCGGACAAAGCATTACAGACTCCTGCCCTGTGAAGTGAGCACACGTTTTAGACGTGCCATTTTGAAAACACTGTGAGAGCGCACGTTCCTTTCGCCTGTTTGGATACTTCAAAAGACGTTTGCACCGCCAGTTTGGTTGACCTGTTTACACGTTCAAAACGTGCGTTTTGTCCGACTCAAAACGCACGTCTTGGACGCCGATTTATATTATGATAAACGCACGTCAAAAACGCGCGTCTTTGGTGACTCCAAAGCGCACGCAAAGAACGCGCGTTTTTACATCCGATCACACGTCGAGGACGCGCGTTTTGATACCCCCAAACGCGCGTTACTGACGCGCGTTTTCTGCAAACCCAAAGCGCACGCTTAGAACGCGCGTTATCATGGCAAATTGCACGTCGAGGACGCGCGTTTTACTGTAAAATCGCACGCTTTTGACGTGTCTGTGTGCAATCAGACGCTCGAGCAGGCGTTTATGACCACTTTGGCTTTCCATAGACACACACACACACACACACACACACACACACACACGGTGTCCAAACAACATCAAGGTCTTTATAAACTGTTTCAGCACTTACTCAGATTGACAAGATTGCAGTTTGAAGTTTAGGAATTAGTTTTATTAATTTTTTTAAATATTTATGTCAGTTTTAATAATTTTAGCATTTCAACTTTTTTGAAAAAAAAAAAAAGCTTTAATTCAATTACAGAAAACTGTTTTTAGAAGTTTCAGTCTTAGTTAACAACAATGACACATAGTTGGTTGCTTTGGGAATGAATTATTAGTTAGGAATAAAAGTTTAACTGTGTGTGCTTATTTTACATATTTATTTTTTTAAATAAAATGTAAAAATTATATATGTTTTGTACGAGTTTCTGTCTTCTGCTGAATGCTAAAAAGATGATGCTTTAAACACCAAACGGTTGATGGTACCCATTCACTTCCATAGTATTTCTTCCTGTAGCACAGAAGTCAATGGGTGCCGTCAACGGTTCGCTCTCAAAAAATCATCTTCTTTAGTGTTCAACAGAAAAAAAAAACACTTGTTCAGGCTGAGGAAGAGTAAACGATCGCAGGATTTGATTGTTTGATTCCTCTCACACAAACAATACAGTTATATGAGTGTTAATCTAAACTGTGTTTGAATATGAAGCACTTTGTGTGTGAAGACATTTGTCAATCAACCAATCAGCTGTCACTCGATTTCAGAGCCGCTAACTAGAATAAGATCACAGCTACTTTTAATTTCAGTATAAATATGGAGTTGAACACAAGGCTTGATGAACTAATACTTTGATAAAGATAAAGCATATTTATAATCATCAAGGCTCCTGCAGACGTATGTTTTAGGAAGATTGTTCAGGGTTTATTTTTTTACTTTTCTTTTACCTGCCACCTTTCGACTCGGACACAAACACAAGATATTTTAATTTGATGAAGGTCATGGTGTTCTTCTTCAAAATATATTCTCTTAATAGTTCATTCTATTCCTCGCCCCTTTGGCAGATATCTTTGCTTGTGTTAAGAGAATGAATGTTATTCTGCAGTGTCTGGCTCACTCCACTCTCGGATAGTTCTGCCGTCTTTGCTGATCTCCATCCGAACACAGCGTTGACCTTCTTCACCAGCTCCTGACCGCCATCTCTGATCCTGCGTGCGATCTCAGAGATGTGTGTGTGTGTGTGTGTGTGTGCAGACCTGCGGAGACCCGGCTCTGACACACACATCCATCTGCAGATCTATATACGCTCCAGACAGCACCACGTCTCCGCTCTCCTTCACCTAGAGCCAGAACAGATCAGCGCTAAACACACACTGAAGGACTAAACACACACACCGAACGCTTCGTCACCTTGCACTGGATGTGAATCCTGTTCCCTTCCTTCCACATCTCCGTCTGCAGAGATTGTCCCGGATACACCGGCTTCACGAAACGCACATGAAGCACAGATCAGGGTTATTAACAGAAATTCATTAATTAGATGATGTGCAATCAATTTGGACGGAGAATAAACATCACTATTATTGTGATAAATGAGAAAAGCATTGAATAGACATTACAGAAAGAATTTTTACAAATAAATTTTTATATTAACCTTTGCATAAATAATACAAATTATAATATTGAAATGATACTTTAAATATGAAACTGCGCCAGTAGGTGGCCGCGAGTGAGTCATTAAATCACTCAGAAATTATTCCGTAATGAAGGAGTCACTGAATCACTGACTGATTCGTTCAAAGCTGTAGATTAATTCAGTAATGAATCACCGCTGTGTGGTTCTCAGCTGTGAAACAGTGCTGCTGGTGTGAAATTGCTAAACTAAACCATACTTTGGGAGTTCGTAGCGGGTTCGCGAATCATTTGAGTCAGTTCGGGAGTTCAAAGCGGGATCTCGAATCATTTGAGTCAGTTCGTGAGTTCGTAGCGGGATCGCGAATCATTTGAGTCATTTCGAGAGTTCGTAGCGCGTTCGCGAATCATTTTAGTCATTTCGAGAGTTCGTAGGGGGATCGCGAATCATTTGAGTCATTTCGAGAGTTCGTAGCGGGATCGCGAATCATTTGAGTCATTTCGAGAGTTCGTAGCGGGATCGCGAATCATTTGAGTCATTTCGAGAGTTCGTAGCGGGATCGCGAATCATTTGAGTCATTTCGAGAGTTCGTAGCGGGATCGCGAATCATTTGAGTCATTTCGAGAGTTCGTAGCGGTTAGGGAACATCCAGGTGGACACACACACACACACACACACACACACACACACACACACGGTGTCCAAACAACATCAAGGTCTTTATAAACTGTTACAGCACTTATTCAGATTGACAAGATTGCAGTTTGAAGTTTAGGAATTAGTTTTATTAATTTTTTTTAATATTTATGTCAGTTTTAATAATTTTAGCATTTCAACTTTTTTGAAAAAAAAAAGAAGCTTTAATTCAATTACAGAAAACTGTTTTTAGTAGTTTCAGTCTTAGTTAACAACAATGACACATAGTTGGTTGCTTTGGGAATGAATTATTAGTTAGGAATAAAAGTTTAACTGTGTGTGCTTATTTTACATATTTATTTTTTTAAATAAAATGTAAAAATTATATATGTTTTGTACGAGTTTCTGTCTTCTGCTGAATGCTAAAAAGATGATGCTTTAAACACCAAACGGTTGATGGTACCCATTCACTTCCATAGTATTTCTTCCTGTAGCACAGAAGTCAATGGGTGCCGTCAACGGTTCGCTCTCAAAAAAACATCTTCTTTAGTGTTCAACAGAAAAAAAAAAACACTTGTTCAGGCTGAGGAAGAGTAAACGATCGCATGATTGATTGTTTGATTCCTCTCACACAAACAATACAGTTATATGAGTGTTAATCTAAACTGTGTTTGAATATGAAGCACTTTGTGTGTGAAGACATTTGTCAATCAACCAATCAGCTGTCACTCGATTTCAGAGCCGCTAACTAGAATAAGATCACAGCTACTTTTAATTTCAGTATAAATATGGAGTTGAACACAAGGCTTGATGAACTAATACTTTGATAAAGATAAAGCATATTTATAATCATCAAGGCTCCTGCAGACGTATGTTTTAGGAAGATTGTTCAGGGTTTATTTTTTTACTTTTCTTTTACCTGCCACCTTTCGACTCGGACACAAACACAAGATATTTTAATTTGATGAAGGTCATGGTGTTCTTCTTCAAAATATATTCTCTTAATAGTTCATTCTATTCCTCGCCCCTTTGGCAGATATCTTTGCTTGTGTTAAGAGAATGAATGTTATTCTGCAGTGTCTGGCTCACTCCACTCTCGGATAGTTCTGCCGTCTTTGCTGATCTCCATCCGAACACAGCGTTGACCTTCTTCACCAGCTCCTGACCGCCATCTCTGATCCTGCGTGCGATCTCAGAGATGTGTGTGTGTGTGTGTGTGTGTGTGTGCAGACCTGCGGAGACCCAGCTCTGACACACACATCCATCTGCAGATCTATATACGCTCCAGACAGCACCACGTCTCCGCTCTCCTTCACCTAGAGCCAGAACAGATCAGCGCTAAACACACACTGAAGGACTAAACACACACACCGAACGCTTCGTCACCTTGCACTGGATGTGAATCCTGTTCCCTTCCTTCCACATCTCCGTCTGCAGAGATTGTCCCGGATACACCAGCTTCACGAAACGCACATGAAGCACAGATCAGGGTTATTAACAGAAATTCATTAATTAGATGATGTGCAATCAATTTGGACGGAGAATAAACATCACTATTATTGTGATAAATGAGAAAAGCATTGAATAGACATTACAGAAAGAATTTTTACAAATACATTTTTATATTAACCTTTGCATAAATAATACAAATTATAAATAATATTGAAATGATACTTTAAATATGAAACTGCGCCAGTAGGTGGCCGCGAGTGAGTCATTAAATCACTCAGAAATTATTCTGTAATGAAGGAGTCACTGAATCACTGACTGATTCGTTCAAAGCTGTAGATTCATTCAGTAATGAATCACAGCTGTGTGTTTCTCAGCTGTGAAACAGTGCTGCTGGTGTGAAATTGCTAAACTAAACCATACTTTGGGAGTTCGTAGCGGGTTCGCAAATCATTTGAGTCAGTTCGGGAGTTCAAAGCGGGATCGCGAATCATTTGAGTCAGTTCGAGAGTTCGTAGCGGGATCGCGAATCATTTGAGTCATTTCGAGAGTTCGTAGCGGGATCGCGAATCATTTGAGTCATTTCGAGAGTTCGTAGCGGGAGCGCGAATCATTTGAGTCATTTCGAGAGTTCGTAGCGGGATCGCGAATCATTTGAGTCATTTCGAGAGTTCGTAGCGGGATCGCGAATCATTTGAGTCATTTCGAGAGTTCGTAGCGGGATCGCGAATCATTTGAGTCATTTCGAGAGTTCGTAGCGGGATCGCGAATCATTTGAGTCATTTCGAGAGTTCATAGCGGTTAGGGAACATCCAGGTGGACACACACACACACACACACACACACACACGGTGTCCAAACAACATCAAGGTCTTTATAAACTGTTACAGCACTTACTCAGATTGACAAGATTGCAGTTTGAAGTTTAGGAATTAGTTTTATTAATTTTTTTAAATGTTTATGTCAGTTTTAATAATTTTAGCATTTCAACTTTTTTGAAAAAAAAAAGAAGCTTTAATTCAATTACAGAAAACTGTTATTAGTAGTTTCAGTCTTAGTTAACAACAATGACACATAGTTGGTTGCTTTGGGAATGAATTACTAGTTAGGAATAAAAGTTTAACTGTGTGTGCTTATTTTACATATTTATTTTTTTAAATAAAATGTAAAAATTAGATATGTTTTGTACGAGTTTCTGTCTTCTGCTGAATGCTAAAAAGATGATGCTTTAAACACCAAACGGTTGATGGTACCCATTCACTTCCATAGTATTTCTTCCTGTAGCACAGAAGTCAATGGGTGCCGTCAACGGTTCGCTGTCAAAAAAACATCTTCTTTAGTGTTCAACAGAAAAAAAAAACACTTGTTCAGGCTGAGGAAGAGTAAACGATCGCATGATTTAATTGTTTGATTCCTCTCACACAAACAATACAGTTATATGAGTGTTAATCTAAACTGTGTTTGAATATGAAGCACTTTGTGTGTGAAGACATTTGTCAATCAACCAATCAGCTGTCACTCGATTTCAGAGCCGCTAACTAGAATAAGATCACAGCTACTTTTAATTTCAGTATAAATATGGAGTTGAACACAAGGCTTGATGAACTAATACTTTGATAAAGATAAAGCATATTTATAATCATCAAGGCTCCTGCAGACGTATGTTTTAGGAAGATTGTCCAGGGTTTATTTTTTACTCTTTTCTTTTACCTGCCACCGTTCGACTCGGACACAAACACAAGATATTTTAATTTGATGAAGGTCATGCTGTTCTTCTTCAAAATATATTCTCTTAATAGTTCATTCTATTCCTCGCCCCTTTGGCAGATATCTTTGCTTGTGTTAAGAGAATGAATGTTATTCTGCAGTGTCTGGCTCACTCCACTCTCGGATAGTTCTGCCGTCTTTGCTGATCTCCATCCGAACACAGCGTTGACCTTCTTCACCAGCTCCTGACCGCCATCTCTGATCCTGCGTGCGATCTCAGAGATGTGTGTGTGTGTGTGTGTGTGTGTGTGCAGACCTGCGGAGACTCGGCTCTGACACACACATCCATCTGCAGATCTATATACGCTCCAGACAGCACCACGTCTCCGCTCTCCTTCACCTAGAGCCAGAACAGATCAGCGCTAAACACACACTGAAGGACTAAACACACACACCGAACGCTTCGTCACCTTGCACTGGATGTGAATCCTGTTCCCTTCCTTCCACATCTCCGTCTGCAGAGACTGTCCCGGATACACCGGCTTCACGAAACGCACCTGAAGCACAGATCAGGGTTATTAACAGAAATTAATTAATTAGATGATGTGCAATCAATTTGGACGGAGAATAAACATCACTATTATTTTGATAAATGAGAAAAGCATTGAATAGACATTACAGAAAGAATTTTTACAAATACATTTTTATATTAACCTTTGCATAAATAATACAAATTATAAATAATATTGAAATGATACTTTAAATATGAAACTGCGCCAGTAGGTGGCCGCGAGTGAGTCATTAAATCACTCAGAAATTATTCCGTAATGAAGGAGTCACTGAATCACTGACTGATTCGTTCAAAGCTGTAGATTAATTCAGTAATGAATCACCGCTGTGTGTTTCTCAGCTGTGAAACAGTGCTGCTGGTGTGAAATTGCTAAACTAAACCATACTTTGGGAGTTCGTAGCGGGTTCGCAAATCATTTGAGTCAGTTCGGGAGTTCAAAGCGGGATGGCGAATCATTTGAGTCATTTCGAGAGTTCGTAGCGGGATCGCGAATCATTTGAGTCAGTTCGAGAGTTCGTAGCGGGATCGCGAATCATTTGAGTCATTTCGAGAGTTCGTAGCGGGATCGCGAATCATTTGAGTCATTTCGAGAGTTCGTAGCGGGAGCGCGAATCATTTGAGTCATTTCGAGAGTTCGTAGCGGGATCGCGAATCATTTGAGTCATTTCGAGAGTTCGTAGCGGGATCGCGAATCATTTGAGTCATTTCGAGATTTCTTAGCGGGAGCGCGAATCATTTGAGTCATTTCGAGAGTTCGTAGCGGGAGCGCGAATCATTTGAGTCATTTCGAGAGTTCGTAGCGGGATCGCGAATCATTTGAGTCATTTCGAGAGTTCATAGCGGTTAGGGAACATCCAGGTGGACACACACACACACACACACACACACACACACACACGGTGTCCAAACAACATCAAGGTCTTTATAAACTGTTACAGCACTTACTCAGATTGACAAGATTGCGGTTTGAAGTTAAGGAATTAGTTTTATTAATTAAGTTGGCTTGAGAAAGCCAACTTACTGATATTCTATTTAAACTTATTATGTTGGCTTGGCAACAAGCCAACATACTGTTATGCTATTTAAACTTCTTCTTTTTCTTATTATTATTTTTCTGACAGAAATTCTGTACGCTACTCCTCCTAGGGCTTTAAAGCCACAAGCCCCAAACTCGGCAGAAACCTGCGGGATAGAGCGGTGGTGTGTGCTATATCTTTTCAGAGTGATCAGACTTAAAGTTTTTTTTTTATTAATTTTTAAATGTCAAAATTCATTACCCATAGACTTACATTGTCTGAGAAAAATTGCGCCCCTACAGTTGCAATGACATTTAGGGGCGGAGTCGGGTTTCGTTTCACTTTTAAACTGGTTAAAAATACTGCTGCTCAGCCCAGGCTGTCTACACGGAGCCGAGAACTAGCGAATTCATTCTTATTTAAGACCTTTTAAAAACGCGATTACACTCAATCCACACGTTAGAACACACCAAGAGCTAAATTCAGATGTTTCTGAACTGTTTAAAGTAATAACATTATATATTCGCGGCAGCCAACTGCTCGCGAGCTGGCGATGTATTTCTCTGAACACTTGAAGTCCACAGAGAATTTACAGCCTTTCGCATTAAAACACTGCAGCGAAACGGCACAAAACAATTAGAATAATATATTATATGGTTTTAAAGTAGTTTTGGCCACTGTCACGCTGGTCTTAGCTGGTTTCTAACTGAATCATCATGCTGAACGTCACAGATGAGCTCGCGATGTATTTGTCTGAACACTTGAAGTACACATTTACAGCCTTTCACATTAAAACACTGCAGCGAAACGGCACAAAACAATTAGAAGAATATATTACACATATGAAAATGAGTGTTTATATGTGCTTGTGAGATTTCTCTGTCAGGCTTAACGTCGCAGCAATTGCTCAGCGTTGCATAACATGGTAAAGCAGGGAGCTACACTGAGACCAAAAGGGTCGCATGCATCACTGATTATTTTTGTACCTACTTATGTGTTATGCTATGATTTAATATGACCATTTATTAAAACAGAAATGTGTATTTTAAGAATACGTTTTATAACGTGCTCCGAGCATTCAACACATCAAGTTGGCTTCAGCCCCGCGCTGCGGGAAAGCTGAACTGAGCAGCTGATGGCGCGTGTGCACGAGAGAGAGCCGCGCGTATCGCGGACAGGGACAGCAACACTGAACAGAGCTGTCGTTCAGGACGTTCACTTCCTCCTGGACCTGAACGAACAAATTCAAATCGCAGTTTAAATAAACAGAAAAAAGAGCGAAAAGCAAAAGAGCTCAATTCAGCAGCGCGGTGTTGTTCAGGGAGCAAGCAGAGACGCGTCTCAAAGTCTTCTTGCTTTTGTACCGACAACAAATACATACAAAATATGTCGAAATACCCGTGTTGGAAAGTGTGTTCGAATAAGTATGTGGTTATGTCTTAAGTGAAAGTAAAGATTTGCACAAAAAAAATCGGATGTGTATCATCATAATGGATGCGTTTGTCTCTTAAAGGGACCGCGCCTAATTTACTAGCTCTGCTGTCAGAGTCTTTAATGTATGAAAATGAAAGTAAATCACTCACTGCTCTTGACTGAATTACCTTGTAGTACAAGAATTTATCCAAAGTCAATCCAAAAATAAGATAGAATTGTTTTACTAGTGGGTGCAGGCCACTAGTTCATTTATGTAAGTGAGTATGGCAAAATAGTGATCTGTGAAATATTATACCCACTAATTCTTCATACAGTAGGCTACCAGTGAAATTGATTTAAAAAAATAATAATTAAGGACCTGCCCATGTTTTGCTTAAGTGTTTCTTTCTTTAATTGTTAATGCAACCTTTTCACACCACAGACTGAACCAAATTAAGCATTTCTTGCTTGGTAACTGTTCAACAAAGTATTGATAGTTGTGTAAATATTGTCATACTGACAGTCTGAAGTTTTGGTTGATTCCATTACATATCTTTTTATCAAAGTTATCCGAAATTATCAAGATGAATTTGTTCTGAGTTATTGTCATATATTATTACCAGTTTCTAAACTACAGCAAATAAACTGTGATTATGTGAGAAATGTTGAAGGTGTCTGAATACATTTTGGTTTGATTGTGTATTTTATCTTACAGTGAAGACTATGCAGTGCTATTTTACATTAACAAAAACAAACTTAAAAAAAGTAAACATTATGTAAATAGCACAAATAAATAAATAGAATGAACATACAGTACAAATTAAACAATTTTAAACAGTGTGTAACTGCATCATCTATACAAACCATTGTGCTTGGACCCCTTATGATCTCCTTGATTTAAAATGCATTGTTTCAGTAATCTTGTGTGTCGTTGCCCACAACGCAACGGTGGCAGGACTGTGAAATACATACACGAGAAAAATAGGCATGACTTATTTCACATCCAGCTAGACAACCCTGTCATAGCTGTTATCATAGCCCAGGCTTTTTATTAAAAAAAGAAAACAGCAAGGGAGCATGGAAAAAGACTGTTGCAGGTGTATTTTTTTATGGCATTATTATGTGTATTAATTTTGCAGCGGGGCAACTCAATGTTGGGCACACAAGTACTTTGGCTCTTTTGCTCCATGGCCAAGATGGCCAAGCCAACATCAAAGTTAGTTCACTAACTTTTAATTCTAGTTAAGTTGGCTTGAGAGAGCCAACTTACTGATATTCTATTTAAACTTATTATGTTGGCTTGGCAACAAGCCAACATACTGTTATGCTATTTAAACTTATTTTTATTTTTATTATTATTATTCTTCTGAGAAAAAAATTCTGAACGCTACTCCTCCTAGGGCTTTAAAGCCACAAGCCCCAAACTCGGCAGACACCTGCGGGATAGAGGGGTGGTGTGTGCTATATCTTTTCAGAGTGATCAGACTTAAAGTTTTTTTTTTATTAATTTTTAAATGTAAAAAAAAAATAAAAAAATTGCGCCCCTACAGTTGCAATGACATTTAGGGGCGGAGTCGGGTTTCGTTTCACTTTTAAACTGGTTAAAAATACTGCTGCTCAGCCCAGGCTGTCTACACAGAGCCGAGAACTAGCGAATTCATTCTTATTTAAGACCTTTTAAAAACGCGATTACACGCAATCCACACGTTAGAACACACCAAGAGCTAAATTCAGATGTTTCTGAACTGTTTAAAGTAATAACATTATATATTCGCGGCAGCCAACTGCTCGCGAGCTGGCAATGTATTTCTCTGAACACTTGAAGTCCACAGAGAATTTACAGCCTTTCACATTAAAACACTGCAGCGAAACGGCACAAAACAATTAGAATAATATATTAAATGGTTGTTTTAAAGTAGTTTTGGCCACTGTCACGCTGGTCTTAGCTGGTTTCTAACTGAATCATCAGGCTGAACATCACAGCGAGCTCGCCATGTATTTCTCTGAACACTTGAAGTACACATTTACAGCCTTTCACATTAAAACACTGCAGCGAAACGGCACAAAACAATTTGAATAATATATTAAATGGTTTTAAAGTAGTTTTGGCCACTGTCACGCTGGTCTTAGCTGGTTTCTAACTGAATCATCAGGCGGAACGTCACAGTGAGCTCGCGCTTCAGCCCCGCGCTGCGGGAAACAACTGAGCAGCTGATGGCGCGTGTGCACGAGAGAGAGCCGCGCGTATCGCGGACAGGGACAGCAACACTGAACAGAGCTGCCGTTCAGGACGTTCACTTCCTCCTGGACCTGAACGAACAAATTCAAATCGCAGTTTAAATAAACAGAAAAAAGAGCGAAAAGCAAAAGAGCTCAATTCAGCAGCGCGGTGTTCTGGTGTTCAGGGAGCAAGCAGAGACGCGTCTCAAAGTCTTCTTGCTTTTGTACCGACAACAAATACATACAAAATATGTCGAAATACCCGTGTTGGAAAGTGTGTTCGAATAAATATGTGGTTATGTCTTAAGTGAAAGTAAAGATTTGCAAAAAAAAAAATCGGATGTGTATCATCATAATGGATGCGTTTGTCTCTTAAAGGGACCGCGCCTAATTTACTAGCTCTGCTGTCAGAGTCTTTAATGTATGAAAATGAAAGTAAATCACTCACTGCTCTTGACTGAATTACCTTGTAGTACAAGAATTTATCCAAAGTCAATCCAAAAATCAGATAGAATTGTTTTACTAGTGGGTGCAGGCCACTAGTTCATTTATGTAAGTGAGTATGGCAAAATAGTGATCTGTGAAATATTATACCCACTAATTCTTCATACAGTAGGCTACCAGTGAAATTTATTTAAAAAAATAATAATTAAGGACCTGCCCATGTTTTGCTTAAGTGTTTCTTTCTTTAATTGTTAATGCAACCTTTTCACACCACAGACTGAACCAAATGAAGCATTTCTTGCTTGGTAACTGTTCAACAAAGTATTGATAGTTGTGTAAATATTGTCATACTGACAGTCTGAAGTTTTGGTTGATTCCATTACATATCTTTTTATCAAAGTTATCCGAAATTATCAAGATGAATTTGTTCTGAGTTATTGTCATATATTATTACCACTTTCTAAACTACAGCAAATAAACTGTGATTATGTGAGAAATGTTGAAGGTGTCTGAATACATTTTGGTTTGATTGTGTATTTTATCTTACAGTGAAGACTATGCAGTGCTATTTTACATTAACAAAAACAAACTTAAAAAAAGTAAACATTATGTAAATAGCACAAATAAATAAATAGAATGAACACACAGTACAAATTAAACAATTTTAAACAGTGTGTAACTGCATCATCTATACAAACCATTGTGCTTGGACCCCTTATGATCTCCTTGATTTAAAATGCATTGTTTCAGTAATCTTGTGTGTCGTTGCCCACAACGCGACGGTGGCAGGACTGTGAAATACATACACGAGAAAAATAGGCATGACTTATTTCACATCCAGCTAGACAACCCTGTCATAGCTGTTATCATAGCCCAGGCTTTTTATTAAAAAAAGAAAACAGCAAGGGAGCATGGAAAAAGACTGTTGCAGGTGTATTTTTTTATGGCATTATTATGTGTATTAATTTTGCAGCGGGGCAACTCAATTTTGGGCACACAAGTACTTTGGCTCTTTTGCTCCATGGCCAAGATGGCCAAGCCAACATCAAAGTTAGTTCACTAACTTTTAATTCTAGTTATTATTATTATTCTTCTGAGACTAAATTTTCTGACTCTAACTCCTCCTAGAGCTTTAACTCTACAGACTCCAAACTCGGACCAGCTCTTCAGACTAATCTCGCCGGGTGTGCTATATCTTTTCTAACTGATCGGACTTATACTTTTCATAAAACTGAAGATTAAAAATCATAAAAATCCCATAGACTTGCATTGAAAAGCCTCTGCTCATCTGAACATTCCGTGAACTCCAACTGTCAAAAATTCAAATCTAAACACACTGAAGCCCATTAGACTCAATCAGACTAACCTATGTACTATTACTAACCCATTCAAACTCATTCAAACTCATCTATCTATCTATATTCAAACTCTATCTATCTATCTATCTATCTATCTATCTATCAAACTCATCTATCTATATTAAAACTAATCTATCTATCTATCTATCTATCTATCTATCTATCTATCTATCTATCTATCTATCTATCTATCATTTATAAACTCATTCAAACTCATCTATCTATCTATCTATCTTTCTATCTATATTCAAACTCATCTATCTATCTATCTATATTCAAACTCATCTATCTATCTATCTATCTATCTATTCAAACTTATCTATCTATCTATCCTAACAACATGCTAGTCATGCTAAAAATCATGCTAGCAACATGCTAATCATGCTAAAATCATGCTAGCAACATGCTAATCATGCTAAAATCATGCTAGCAACATGCTAGTCGCATGCTAATCATGCTAAAATCATGCTAGCAACATGCTAATCATGCTAAAATCATGCTAGCAACATGCTAATCATGCTAAAATCATGCTAGCAACATGCTAGCAACATGCTAATCATGCTAAAATCATGCTAGCAACATGCTAATCATGCTAAAATCATGCTAGCAACATGCTAATCATGCTAAAATCATGCTAGCAAAATGCTAGTCGCCTGCTAATCATGCTAAAATCATGCTAGCAACATGCTAATCATGCTAAAATCATGCTAGCAACATGATAATCATGCTAAAATCATGCTAGGAACATGCTAGTCGCATGCTAATCATGCTAAAATCATGCTAGCAACATGCTAATCATGCTAAAATCATGCTAGCAACTTGCTAGTCGCATGCTAATCATGCTAGAGACATGCTAGCGACATGCTAATCATGCTAAAAATCATGCTAACAACATGCTAGTCGCATGCTAATCATGCTAAAATCATGCTAGCAACATGCTAATCATGCTAAAATAATGCTAGCAACATGCTAGTCGCATGCTAATCATGTTAAAATCATGTTAGCAACATGCTAGTCGCATGCTAGAAACATGCTAATCATGTTAACATCATGCTAGCGACATGCTAGTAACTTGCTAATCATGCTAGTGACATGCTAGTAACTTGCTAATCATGCTAACGACATGGCTAGTCACTTGCTAATTATGCTAGCGACATGCTAGATACCTTGCTAATCATGCTAAGTACATGCTTGTCACATGATAGTCACTTGCTTGTAATGCTAACAATATGTTAATCACTGTCATTTTTATACTTCTTAAACTTAAATCTTTTTAAACTTTTTAAACTTTTCACATTTTCAAACTATCTATCTATCTATATATCTATCTAACTATCTATCTATCTTCTGACTGTCTATCTATCTATCTATCTATCTATCTATCTATCTATCTCTCTATCTATCTATATATCTATCTAGCTATCTATCTATCTATCTTCTGACTGTGTCTATCTATCTATCTATCTATCTATCTGTCTATCTGTCTATCTATCTATCTATCTCAGACTGAAAACCATCAAACTTAAAACTTTTTAAACTTAAACTTTTCAATCTTTTCAAACTTTTCAAACTTTTTCAGACTTTCTGGTCAGGCTTTCTCAAGCCAACTTAAAGTTTGTCTTGACGAACTTTTTTATCTAGTTATTATTATTCTTCTGAGACAAAATTATCAACTCTAACTCCTCCTAGAGCTTTAACTCTACAGACTCCAAACTCGGACCAGCTCTTCAGACTGATCTCGCCGGGTGTGCTATATCTTTTCTAACTGATCGGACTTACGGTTTTCATAAAAATAACGATTAAATATCATAAAAATCCCATAGACTTACATTGAAAAGCCTCTGCTCAACTGAACATTCCGTCAAACTCCAACTGTCAAAAATTCAAATCTAAACACACTGAAGCCCATTAGACTCAATCAGACTAACCTATGTACTATTACTAACCCATTCAAACTCATCTATCTATCTATCTATCTATCTATCTATCTATCTATCTATCTATCTATCTATCTATATTCAAACTCATCTATCTATCTATCTATCTATCTATCTATCTATCTATCTATAATCATCTAACTCTATCTTTCTTCTGACTCTATCTATCTATCTATCTATCTATCTATCTATCTATCTATCTATCTATCTATCTATCTATCTATCTATCTATCTATCTATCTATAATCAAACTCATCTATCCATAATCAAGCTCATCTATCTATCTATCTATCTATCTATAATCAAACTCATCTATCTATCTATCTATAATCAAACTCATCTATCTATCTATATATCTTTCTATCTATCTATCTATAATCAAACTCATCTATCTATCTATCTATCTATCTATCTATCTATAATCAAACTCATCTATCTATCTATCTATAATCAAACTCATCTATCTATCTATCTATCTATAATCAAACTCATCTATCTATCTATCTATCTATCTATCTATCTATCTATCTATCTATCTATCTATCTATCTATCTATAATCAAACTCATCTATCTATCTATCTATAATCAAACTCATCTATCTATCTATCTATCTATCTATCTATCTATCTATCTATCTATCTATCTATCTATAATCAAACTCATCTATCTATCTATCTATAATCAAACTCATCTATCTATCTATATATCTTTCTATCTATCTATCTTCAAACTCTATCTATCTATCTATCTATCTATCTATCTATCTATCTATCTATCTATCTATCTATCCTAACAACATGCTAATCATGCTAAAATCATGCTAGCAACATGGTAATCATGCTAAAATCATGCTAGCAACATGCTAGTCGCATGCTAGTCATGCTAGAGACATGCTAGCAACATGCTAATCATGCTAAAATCATGCTAGCAACATGCTAGTCACATGCTAATCATGCTAAAATCATGCTAGCAACATGCTAATCATGCTAAAATCATGCTAGCAACATGCTAGTCGCATGCTAATCATGCTAGCAACATGCTAATCATGCTAAAATCATGCTAGCAACATGCTAGTCGCATGCTAATAATGCTAAAATCATGCTAGCAACATGCTAATCATGCTAAAATCATGCTAGCAACATGCTAGTCGCATGCTAATCATGCTAAAATCATGCAAGCAACATGCTAATCATGCTAAAATCATGCTAGCAACATGCTAGTCGCATGCTAGTCATGCTAGAGACATGCTAGTCATGCTAGAGACATGCTAGCAACATGCTAATCATGCTAAAATCATGTTAGCAACATGCTAGTCGCATGCTAATCATGTTAGAATCATGCTAGCAACATGCTAATCATGCTAATCATGCTAAAATCATGCTAGCAACATGCTAGTCGCATGCTAATCATGCTAAAATCATGCTAGCAACATGCTAGTCGCATGCTAATCATGCTAAAATCATGCTAGCAACATGCTAATCATGCTAAAATCATGCTAGCAACATGCTAGTCGCATGCTAATCATGCTAAAATCATGCTAGCAACATGCTAATCATGCTAAAATTATGCTAGCAACATGTTAGTCGTATGCTAATCATGCTAAAATCATGCTAGCAACATGTTAGTCGCATGCTAATCATGCTAAAATCATGCTAGCAACATGCTAGTCGCATGCTAATCATGCTAAAATCATGCTAGCAACATGCTAATCATGCTAAAATCATGCTAGCAACATGCTAGCAACATGCTAGCAACATGCTAATCATGCTAAAATCATGCTAGCAACATGCTAATCATGCTAAAATCATGCTAGCAACATGCTAATCATGCTAAAATCATGCTAGCAACATGCTAGTCGCATGCTAATCATGCTAAAATCATGCTAGCAACATGTTAGTCGCATGCTAATCATGCTAAAATCATGCTAGCAACATGCTAGTCGCTAGTCGCATGCTAATCATGCTAAAATCATGCTAGCAACATGCTAGTCGCTAGTCGCATGCTAATCATGCTAAAATCATGCTAGCAACATGGTAATGTTAGATGTTTATCTCTCTATCCATCTATATTAAAACTAATCTATCTATCTATCTATCTATCTATCTATCTATCTATCTATCTATCTATCTATTTTCAAACACTATCTTCACACTCTATCTATCTACCTATCTATCTTCAAACTTTATCTATCTATGTATCTATATTCAAACTCTATCTATCTATCTATCTATCTATCTTCAAACTCTATCTATCTATCTATCTCAGACTGAAAACCGTCAAACTTAAAACTTTTTAAACTTCTTAAACTTTTCAAACTTTTCAAACTTTTCAGACTTTCTGGTCAGGCTTTCTCAAGCCAACTTAAAGTTTGTCTTGACGAACTTTTTTATCTAGTTTTTTTTAATGTTTATGTCAGTTTTAATAATTTTAGCATTTCAACTTTTTTGAAAAAAAAAAAAAAAGCTTTAATTCAATTACAGAAAACTGTTTTTAGTAGTTTCAGTCTTAGTTAACAACAATGACACATAGTTGGTTGCTTTGGGAATGAATTACTAGTTAGGAATAAAAGTTTAACTGTGTGTGCTTATTTTACATATTTATTTTTTTAAATAAAATGTAAAAATTATATATGTTTTGTACGAGTTTCTGTCTTCTGCTGAATGCTAAAAAGATGATGCTTTAAACACCAAACAGTTGATGGTACCCATTCACTTCCATAGTATTTCTTCCTGTAGCACAGAAGTCAATGGGTGCCGTTCACGAAACGCACATGAAGCACAGATCAGGGTTATTAGCAGAAATTCATTAATTAGATGATGTGCAATCAATTTGGACGGAGAATAAACATCACTATTATTGTGATAAATGAGAAAAGGATTGAATAGACATTACAGAAAGAATTTTTACAAATAAATTTTTATATTAACCTTTGCATAAATAATACAAATGATAAATAATATTGAAATGATACTTTAAATATTAAAGTACGCCAGTAGGTGGCCGCGAGTGAGTCATTAAATCACTCAGAAATTATTCCGTAATGAAGGATTCACTGAATCACTGATTGATTCGTTCAAAGCTGTAGATTCATTCAGTAATGAATCACCGCTGTGTGGTTCTCAGCTGTGAAACAGTGCTGCTGGTGTGAAATTGCTAAACTAAACCATACTTTGGGAGTTCGTAGCGGGTTCGCGAATCATTTGAGTCAGTTCGGGAGTTCAAAGCGGGATCTCGAATCATTTGAGTCAGTTCGTGAGTTCGTAGCGGGATCGCGAATCATTTGAGTCATTTCGAGAGTTCGTAGCGGGTTCGCGAATCATTTGAGTCATTTCGAGAGTTCGTAGCGGGATCGCGAATCATTTGAGACATTTCGAGAGTTCGTAGCGGGATCGCGAATCATTTGAGTCATTTCGAGAGTTCGTAGCGGTTAGGGAACATCCAGGTGGACACACACACACACACACACACACACACGGTGTCCAAACAACATCAAGGTCTTTATAAACTGTTACAGCACTTACTCAGATTGACAAGATTGCAGTTTGAAGTTTAGGAATTAGTTTTATTAATTTTTTTTAATGTTTATGTCAGTTTTAATAATTTTAGCATTTCAACTTTTTTGAAAAAAAAAGAAGCTTTAATTCAATAACAGAAAACTGTTTTTAGTAGTTTCAGTCTTAGTTAACAACAATGACACATAGTTGGTTGCTTTGGGAATGAATTATTAGTTAGGAATAAAAGTTTAACTGTGTGTGCTTATTTTACATATTTATTTTTTTTAAATAAAATGTAAAAATTATATATGTTTTGTACGAGTTTCTGTCTTCTGCTGAACGCTAAAAAGATGATGCTTTAAACACCAAACGGTTGATGGTACCCATTCACTTCCATAGTATTTCTTCCTGTAGCACAGAAGTCAATGGGTGCCGTTCACGAAACGCACCTGAAGCACAGATCAGGGTTATTAACAGAAATTCATTAATTAGATGATGTGCAATCAATTTGGACGGAGAATAAACATCACTATTATTGTGATAAATGAGAAAAGCATTGAATAGATATTACAGAAAGAATTTTTACAAATAAATTTTTATATTAACCTTTGCATAAATAATACAAATTATAATATTGAAATGATACTTTAAATATGAAACTGCGCCAGTAGGTGGCCGCGAGTGAGTCATTAAATCACTCAGAAATTATTCCGTAATGAAGGAGTCACTGAATCACTGACTGATTCGTTCAAAGCTGTAGATTAATTCAGTAATGAATCACCGCTGTGTGGTTCTCAGCTGTGAAACAGTGCTGCTGGTGTGAAATTGCTAAACTAAACCATACTTTGGGAGTTCGTAGCGGGTTCGCGAATCATTTGAGTCAGTTCGGGAGTTCAAAGCGGGATCTCGAATCATTTGAGTTAGTTCGTGAGTTCGTAGCGGGATCGCGAATCATTTGAGTCATTTCGAGAGTTCGTAGCGCGTTCGCAAATCATTTTAGTCATTTCGAGAGTTCGTAGCGGGATCGCGAATCATTTGAGTCATTTCGAGAGTTCGTAGCGGGATCGCGAATCATTTGAGTCATTTCGAGAGTTCGTAGCGGTTAGGGAACATCCAGGTGGACACACACACACACACACACACACACACACACACACACACACACACACGGTGTCCAAACAACATCAAGGTCTTTATAAACTGTTACAGCACTTATTCAGATTGACAAGATTGCAGTTTGAAGTTTAGGAATTAGTTTTATTAATTTTTTTTAATATTTATGTCAGTTTTAATAATTTTAGCATTTCAACTTTTTTGAAAAAAAAAAGAAGCTTTAATTCAATTACAGAAAACTGTTTTTAGTAGTTTCAGTCTTAGTTAACAACAATGACACATAGTTGGTTGCTTTGGGAATGCATTACTAGTTAGGAATAAAAGTTTAACTGTGTGTGCTTATTTTACATATTTATTTTTTTAAATAAAATGTAAAAATTATATATGTTTTGTACGAGTTTCTGTCTTCTGCTGAATGCTAAAAAGATGATGCTTTAAACACCAAACGGTTGATGGTACCCATTCACTTCCATAGTATTTCTTCCTGTAGCACAGAAGTCAATGGGTGCCGTCAACGGTTCGCTCTCAAAAAAACATCTTCTTTAGTGTTCAACAGAAAAAAAAAAACACTTGTTCAGGCTGAGGAAGAGTAAACGATCGCATGATTGATTGTTTGATTCCTCTCACACAAACAATACAGTTATATGAGTGTTAATCTAAACTGTGTTTGAATATGAAGCACTTTGTGTGTGAAGACATTTGTCAATCAACCAATCAGCTGTCACTCGATTTCAGAGCCGCTAACTAGAATAAGATCACAGCTACTTTTAATTTCAGTATAAATATGGAGTTGAACACAAGGCTTGATGAACTAATACTTTGATAAAGATAAAGCATATTTATAATCATCAAGGCTCCTGCAGACGTATGTTTTAGGAAGATTGTTCAGGGTTTATTTTTTTACTTTTCTTTTACCTGCCACCTTTCGACTCGGACACAAACACAAGATATTTTAATTTGATGAAGGTCATGGTGTTCTTCTTCAAAATATATTCTCTTAATAGTTCATTCTATTCCTCGCCCCTTTGGCAGATATCTTTGCTTGTGTTAAGAGAATGAATGTTATTCTGCAGTGTCTGGCTCACTCCACTCTCGGATAGTTCTGCCGTCTTTGCTGATCTCCATCCGAACACAGCGTTGACCTTCTTCACCAGCTCCTGACCGCCATCTCTGATCCTGCGTGCGATCTCAGAGATGTGTGTGTGTGTGTGTGTGTGTGTGTGTGCAGACCTGCGGAGACCCGGCTCTGACACACACATCCATCTGCAGATCTATATACGCTCCAGACAGCACCACGTCTCCGCTCTCCTTCACCTAGAGCCAGAACAGATCAGCGCTAAACACACACTGAAGGACTAAACACACACACCGAACGCTTCGTCACCTTGCACTGGATGTGAATCCTGTTCCCTTCCTTCCACATCTCCGTCTGCAGAGATTGTCCCGGATACACCGGCTTCACGAAACGCACATGAAGCACAGATCAGGGTTATTAACAGAAATTCATTAATTAGATGATGTGCAATCAATTTGGACGGAGAATAAACATCACTATTATTGTGATAAATGAGAAAAGCATTGAATAGACATTACAGAAAGAATTTTTACAAATACATTTTTATATTAACCTTTGCATAAATAATACAAATTATAAATAATATTGAAATGATACTTTAAATATGAAACTGCGCCAGTAGGTGGCCGCGAGTGAGTCATTAAATCACTCAGAAATTATTCCGTAATGAAGGAGTCACTGAATCACTGACTGATTCGTTCAAAGCTGTAGATTCATTCAGTAATGAATCACAGCTGTGTGTTTCTCAGCTGTGAAACAGTGCTGCTGGTGTGAAATTGCTAAACTAAACCATACTTTGGGAGTTCGTAGCGGGTTCGCAAATCATTTGAGTCAGTTCGGGAGTTCAAAGCGGGATCGCGAATCATTTGAGTCAGTTCGAGAGTTCGTAGCGGGTTCGCGAATCATTTGAGTCATTTCGAGAGTTCGTAGCGGGATCGCGAATCATTTGAGTCATTTCGAGAGTTCGTAGCGGGAGCGCGAATCATTTGAGTCATTTCGAGAGTTCGTAGCGGGATCGCGAATCATTTGAGTCATTTCGAGAGTTCGTAGCGGGATCGCGAATCATTTGAGTCATTTCGAGAGTTCGTAGCGGGATCGCGAATCATTTGAGTCATTTCGAGAGTTCGTAGCGGGATCGCGAATCATTTGAGTCATTTCGAGATTTCTTAGCGGGAGCGCGAATCATTTGAGTCATTTCGAGAGTTCGTAGCGGGAGCGCGAATCATTTGAGTCATTTCGAGAGTTCGTAGCGGGATCGCGAATCATTTGAGTCATTTCGAGAGTTCATAGCGGTTAGGGAACATCCAGGTGGACACACACACACACACACACACACACACACACACACACACACACACACACGGTGTCCAAACAACATCAAGGTCTTTATAAACTGTTACAGCACTTACTCAGATTGACAAGATTGCGGTTTGAAGTTAAGGAATTAGTTTTATTAATTTTTTTTAATGTTTATGTCAGTTTTAATAATTTTAGCATTTCAACTTTTTTGAAAAAAAAAAAAAAAGCTTTAATTCAATTACAGAAAACTGTTTTTAGTAGTTTCAGTCTTAGTTAACAACAATGACACATAGTTGGTTGCTTTGGGAATGAATTACTAGTTAGGAATAAAAGTTTAACTGTGTGTGCTTATTTTACATATTTATTTTTTTAAATAAAATGTAAAAATTATATATGTTTTGTACGAGTTTCTGTCTTCTGCTGAATGCTAAAAAGATGATGCTTTAAACACCAAACAGTTGATGGTACCCATTCACTTCCATAGTATTTCTTCCTGTAGCACAGAAGTCAATGGGTGCCGTTCACGAAACGCACATGAAGCACAGATCAGGGTTATTAGCAGAAATTCATTAATTAGATGATGTGCAATCAATTTGGACGGAGAATAAACATCACTATTATTGTGATAAATGAGAAAAGGATTGAATAGACATTACAGAAAGAATTTTTACAAATAAATTTTTATATTAACCTTTGCATAAATAATACAAATTATAAATAATATTGAAATGATACTTTAAATATTAAAGTAAGCCAGTAGGTGGCCGCGAGTGAGTCATTAAATCACTCAGAAATTATTCCGTAATGAAGGAGTCACTGAATCACTGATTGATTCGTTCAAAGCTGTAGATTCATTCAGTAATGAATCACCGCTGTGTGGTTCTCAGCTGTGAAACAGTGCTGCTGGTGTGAAATTGCTAAACTAAACCATACTTTGGGAGTTCGTAGCGGGTTCGCGAATCATTTGAGTCAGTTCGGGAGTTCAAAGCGGGATCTCGAATCATTTGAGTCAGTTCGTGAGTTCGTAGCGGGATCGCGAATCATTTGAGTCATTTCGAGAGTTCGTAGCGGGTTCGCGAATCATTTGAGTCATTTCGAGAGTTCGTAGCGGGATCGCGAATCATTTGAGACATTTCGAGAGTTCGTAGCGGGATCGCGAATCATTTGAGTCATTTCGAGAGTTCGTAGCGGTTAGGGAACATCCAGGTGGACACACACACACACACACACACACACACACGGTGTCCAAACAACATCAAGGTCTTTATAAACTGTTACAGCACTTACTCAGATTGACAAGATTGCAGTTTGAAGTTTAGGAATTAGTTTTATTAATTTTTTTTAATGTTTATGTCAGTTTTAATAATTTTAGCATTTCAACTTTTTTGAAAAAAAAAGAAGCTTTAATTCAATAACAGAAAACTGTTTTTAGTAGTTTCAGTCTTAGTTAACAACAATGACACATAGTTGGTTGCTTTGGGAATGAATTATTAGTTAGGAATAAAAGTTTAACTGTGTGTGCTTATTTTACATATTTATTTTTTTTAAATAAAATGTAAAAATTATATATGTTTTGTACGAGTTTCTGTCTTCTGCTGAACGCTAAAAAGATGATGCTTTAAACACCAAACGGTTGATGGTACCCATTCACTTCCATAGTATTTCTTCCTGTAGCACAGAAGTCAATGGGTGCCGTTCACGAAACGCACCTGAAGCACAGATCAGGGTTATTAACAGAAATTCATTAATTAGATGATGTGCAATCAATTTGGACGGAGAATAAACATCACTATTATTGTGATAAATGAGAAAAGCATTGAATAGATATTACAGAAAGAATTTTTACAAATAAATTTTTATATTAACCTTTGCATAAATAATACAAATTATAATATTGAAATGATACTTTAAATATGAAACTGCGCCAGTAGGTGGCCGCGAGTGAGTCATTAAATCACTCAGAAATTATTCCGTAATGAAGGAGTCACTGAATCACTGACTGATTCGTTCAAAGCTGTAGATTAATTCAGTAATGAATCACCGCTGTGTGGTTCTCAGCTGTGAAACAGTGCTGCTGGTGTGAAATTGCTAAACTAAACCATACTTTGGGAGTTCGTAGCGGGTTCGCGAATCATTTGAGTCAGTTCGGGAGTTCAAAGCGGGATCTCGAATCATTTGAGTCAGTTCGTGAGTTCGTAGCGGGATCGCGAATCATTTGAGTCATTTCAAGAGTTCGTAGCGGGATCGCGAATCATTTGAGTCAGTTCGAGAGTTCGTAGCGGGATCGCGAATCATTTGAGTCATTTCGAGAGTTCGTAGCGGGATCGCGAATCATTTGAGTCATTTCGAGAGTTCGTAGCGGGAGCGCGAATCATTTGAGTCATTTCGAGAGTTCGTAGCGGGATCGCGAATCATTTGAGTCATTTCGAGAGTTCGTAGCGGGATCGCGAATCATTTGAGTCATTTCGAGAGTTCGTAGCGGGATCGCGAATCATTTGAGTCATTTCGAGAGTTCGTAGCGGGATCGCGAATCATTTGAGTCATTTCGAGAGTTCATAGCGGGATCGCGAATCATTTGAGTCATTTCGAGAGTTCATAGCGGTTAGGGAACATCCAGGTGGACACACACACACACACACACACACGGTGTCCAAACAACATCAAGGTCTTTATAAACTGTTACAGCACTTACTCAGATTGACAAGATTGCAGTTTGAAGTTTAGGAATTAGTTTTATTAATTTTTTTAAATGTTTATGTCAGTTTTAATAATTTTAGCATTTCAACTTTTTGAAAAAAAAAAGAAGCTTTAATTCAATTACAGAAAACTGTTATTAGTAGTTTCAGTCTTAGTTAACAACAATGACACATAGTTGGTTGCTTTGGGAATGAATTACTAGTTAGGAATAAAAGTTTAACTGTGTGTGCTTATTTTACATATTTATTTTTTTAAATAAAATGTAAAAATTATATATGTTTTGTACGAGTTTCTGTCTTCTGCTGAATGCTAAAAAGATGATGCTTTAAACACCAAACGGTTGATGGTACCCATTCACTTCCATAGTATTTCTTCCTGTAGCACAGAAGTCAATGGGTGCCGTCAACGGTTCGCTCTCAAAAAAACATCTTCTTTAGTGTTCAACAGAAAAAAAAAACACTTGTTCAGGCTGAGGAAGAGTAAACGATCGCATGATTTGATTGTTTGATTCCTCTCACACAAACAATACAGTTATATGAGTGTTAATCTAAACTGTGTTTGAATATGAAGCACTTTGTGTGTGAAGACATTTGTCAATCAACCAATCAGCTGTCACTCGATTTCAGAGCCGCTAACTAGAATAAGATCACAGCTACTTTTAATTTCAGTATAAATATGGAGTTGAACACAAGGCTTGATGAACTAATACTTTGATAAAGATAAAGCATATTTATAATCATCAAGGCTCCTGCAGACGTATGTTTTAGGAAGATTGTCCAGGGTTTATTTTTTACTCTTTTCTTTTACCTGCCACCGTTCGACTCGGACACAAACACAAGATATTTTAATTTGATGAAGGTCATGCTGTTCTTCTACAAAATATATTCTCTTAATAGTTCATTCTATTCCTCGCCCCTTTGGCAGATATCTTTGCTTGTGTTAAGAGAATGAATGTTATTCTGCAGTGTCTGGCTCACTCCACTCTCGGATAGTTCTGCCGTCTTTGCTGATCTCCATCCGAACACAGCGTTGACCTTCTTCACCAGCTCCTGACCGCCATCTCTGATCCTGCGTGCGATCTCAGAGATGTGTGTGTGTGTGTGTGTGTGTGTGTGTGTGCAGACCTGCGGAGACCCGGCTCTGACACACACATCCATCTGCAGATCTATATACGCTCCAGACAGCACCACGTCTCCGCTCTCCTTCACCTAGAGCCAGAACAGATCAGCGCTAAACACACACTGAAGGACTAAACACACACACCGAACGCTTCGTCACCTTGCACTGGATGTGAATCCTGTTCCCTTCCTTCCACATCTCCGTCTGCAGAGACTGTCCCGGATACACCGGCTTCACGAAACGCACATGAAGCACAGATCAGGGTTATTAACAGAAATTCATTAATTAGATGATGTGCAATCAATTTGGACGGAGAATAAACATCACTATTATTGTGATAAATGAGAAAAGCATTGAATAGACATAACAGAAAGAATTTTTACAAATACATTTTTATATTAACCTTTGCATAAATAATACAAATTATAAATAATATTGAAATGATACTTTAAATATGAAACTGCGCCAGTAGGTGGCCGCGAGTGAGTCATTAAATCACTCAGAAATTATTCCGTAATGAAGGAGTCACTGAATCACTGACTGATTCGTTCAAACCTGTAGATTAATTCAGTAATGAATCACCGCTGTGTGTTTCTCAGCTGTGAAACAGTGCTGCTGGTGTGAAATTGCTAAACTAAACCATACTTTGGGAGTTCGTAGCGGGTTCGCAAATCATTTGAGTCAGTTCGGGAGTTCAAAGCGGGATGGCGAATCATTTGAGTCATTTCGAGAGTTCGTAGCGGGATCGCGAATCATTTGAGTCAGTTCGAGAGTTCGTAGCGGGATCGCGAATCATTTGAGTCATTTCGAGAGTTCATAGCGGTTAGGGAACATCCAGGTGGACACACACACACACACACACACACACACACACACACGGTGTCCAAACAACATCAAGGTCTTTATAAACTGTTACAGCACTTACTCAGATTGACAAGATTGCGGTTTGAAGTTAAGGAATTAGTTTTATTAATTTTTTTTAATGTTTATGTCAGTTTTAATAATTTTAGCATTTCAACTTTTTTGAAAAAAAAAAAAAAGCTTTAATTCAATTACAGAAAACTGTTTTTAGTAGTTTCAGTCTTAGTTAACAACAATGACACATAGTTGGTTGCTTTGGGAATGAATTACTAGTTAGGAATAAAAGTTTAACTGTGTGTGCTTATTTTACATATTTATTTTTTTAAATAAAATGTAAAAATTATATATGTTTTGTACGAGTTTCTGTCTTCTGCTGAATGCTAAAAAGATGATGCTTTAAACACCAAACAGTTGATGGTACCCATTCACTTCCATAGTATTTCTTCCTGTAGCACAGAAGTCAATGGGTGCCGTTCACGAAACGCACCTGAAGCACAGATCAGGGTTATTAGCAGAAATTCATTAATTAGATGATGTGCAATCAATTTGGACGGAGAATAAACATCACTATTATTGTGATAAATGAGAAAAGGATTGAATAGACATTACAGAAAGAATTTTTACAAATAAATTTTTATATTAACCTTTGCATAAATAATACAAATTATAAATAATAATGAAATTATACTTTAAATATTAAAGTACGCCAGTAGGTGGCCGCGAGTGAGTCATTAAATCACTCAGAAATTATTCCGTAATGAAGGAGTCACTGAATCACTGATTGATTCGTTCAAAGCTGTAGATTCATTCAGTAATGAATCACCGCTGTGTGTTTCTCAGCTGTGAAACAGTGCTGCTGGTGTGAAATTGCTAAACTAAACCATACTTTGGGAGTTCGTAGCGGGTTCGCGAATCATTTGAGTCAGTTCGGGAGTTCAAAGCGGGATCTCGAATCATTTGAGTCAGTTCGTGAGTTCGTAGCGGGATCGCGAATCATTTGAGTCATTTCGAGAGTTCGTAGCGGGTTCGCGAATCATTTGAGTCATTTCGAGAGTTCGTAGCGGGATCGCGAATCATTTGAGACATTTCGAGAGTTCGTAGCGGGATCGCGAATCATTTGAGTCATTTCGAGAGTTCGTAGCGGTTAGGGAACATCCAGGTGGACACACACACACACACACACACACACACACACACACACGGTGTCCAAACAACATCAAGGTCTTTATAAACTGTTACAGCACTTACTCAGATTGACAAGATTGCAGTTTGAAGTTTAGGAATTAGTTTTATTAATTTTTTTTAATGTTTATGTCAGTTTTAATAATTTTAGCATTTCAACTTTTTTGAAAAAAAAAAGAAGCTTTAATTCAATTACAGAAAACTGTTTTTAGTAGTTTCAGTCTTAGTTAACAACAATGACACATAGTTGGTTGCTTTGGGAATGAATTATTAGTTAGGAATAAAAGTTTAACTGTGTGTGCTTATTTTACATATTTATTTTTTTTAAATAAAATGTAAAAATTATATATGTTTTGTACGAGTTTCTGTCTTCTGCTGAACGCTAAAAAGATGATGCTTTAAACACCAAACGGTTGATGGTACCCATTCACTTCCATAGTATTTCTTCCTGTAGTACAGAAGTCAATGGGTGCCGTTCACGAAACGCACCTGAAGCACAGATCAGGGTTATTAACAGAAATTCATTAATTAGATGATGTGCAATCAATTTGGACGGAGAACAAACATCACTATTATTGTGATAAATGAGAAAAGCATTGAATAGATATTACAGAAAGAATTTTTACAAATAAATTTTTATATTAACCTTTGCATAAATAATACAAATTATAATATTGAAATGATACTTTAAATATGAAACTGCGCCAGTAGGTGGCCGCGAGTGAGTCATTAAATCACTCAGAAATTATTCCGTAATGAAGGAGTCACTGAATCACTGACTGATTCGTTCAAAGCTGTAGATTAATTCAGTAATGAATCACCGCTGTGTGGTTCTCAGCTGTGAAACAGTGCTGCTGGTGTGAAATTGCTAAACTAAACCATACTTTGGGAGTTCGTAGCGGGTTCGCGAATCATTTGAGTCAGTTCGGGAGTTCAAAGCGGGATCTCGAATCATTTGAGTCAGTTCGTGAGTTCGTAGCGGGATCGCGAATCATTTGAGTCATTTCGAGAGTTCGTAGCGCGTTCGCGAATCATTTTAGTCATTTCGAGAGTTCGTAGCGGGAGCGCGAATCATTTGAGTCATTTCGAGAGTTCGTAGCGGGATCGCGAATCATTTGAGTCATTTCGAGAGTTCGTAGCGGGATCGCGAATCATTTGAGTCATTTCGAGAGTTCGTAGCGGGATCGCGAATCATTTGAGTCATTTCGAGAGTTCGTAGCGGGATCGCGAATCATTTGAGTCATTTCGAGAGTTCGTAGCGGGATCGCGAATCATTTGAGTCATTTCGAGAGTTCATAGCGGTTAGGGAACATCCAGGTGGACACACACACACACACACACACACACACACACACACACACACACGGTGTCCAAACAACATCAAGGTCTTTATAAACTGTTACAGCACTTACTCAGATTGACAAGATTGCAGTTTGAAGTTTAGGAATTAGTTTTATTAATTTTTTTAAATGTTTATGTCAGTTTTAATAATTTTAGCATTTCAACTTTTTTGAAAAAAAAAAGAAGCTTTAATTCAATTACAGAAAACTGTTTTTAGTAGTTTCAGTCTTAGTTAACAACAATGACACATAGTTGGTTGCTTTGGGAATGAATTACTAGTTAGGAATAAAAGTTTAACTGTGTGTGCTTATTTTACATATTTATTTTTTTAAATAAAATGTAAAAATTAGATATGTTTTGTACGAGTTTCTGTCTTCTGTTGAATGCTAAAAAGATGATGCTTTAAACACCAAACGGTTGATGGTACCCATTCACTTCCATAGTATTTCTTCCTGTAGCACAGAAGTCAATGGGTGCCGTCAACGGTTCGCTCTCAAAAAAACATCTTCTTTAGTGTTCAACAGAAAAAAAAAACACTTGTTCAGGCTGAGGAAGAGTAAACGATCGCATGATTTGATTGTTTGATTCCTCTCACACAAACAATACAGTTATATGAGTGTTAATCTAAACTGTGTTTGAATATGAAGCACTTTGTGTGTGAAGACATTTGTCAATCAACCAATCAGCTGTCACTCGATTTCAGAGCCGCTAACTAGAATAAGATCACAGCTACTTTTAATTTCAGTATAAATATGGAGTTGAACACAAGGCTTGATGAACTAATACTTTGATAAAGATAAAGCATATTTATAATCATCAAGGCTCCTGCAGACGTATGTTTTAGGAAGATTGTCCAGGGTTTATTTTTTACTCTTTTCTTTTACCTGCCACCGTTCGACTCGGACACAAACACAAGATATTTTAATTTGATGAAGGTCATGGTGTTCTTCTTCAAAATATATTCTCTTAATAGTTCATTCTATTCCTCGCCCCTTTGGCAGATATCTTTGCTTGTGTTAAGAGAATGAATGTTATTCTGCAGTGTCTGGCTCACTCCACTCTCGGATAGTTCTGCCGTCTTTGCTGATCTCCATCCGAACACAGCGTTGACCTTCTTCACCAGCTCCTGACCGCCATCTCTGATCCTGCGTGCGATCTCAGAGATGTGTGTGTGTGTGTGTGTGTGTGTGTGTGTGTGTGCAGACCTGCGGAGACCCGGCTCTGACACACACATCCATCTGCAGATCTATATACGCTCCAGACAGCACCACGTCTCCGCTCTCCTTCACCTAGAGCCAGAACAGATCAGCGCTAAACACACACTGAAGGACTAAACACACACACCGAACGCTTCGTCACCTTGCACTGGATGTGAATCCTGTTCCCTTCCTTCCACATCTCCGTCTGCAGAGACTGTCCCGGATACACCGGCTTCACGAAACGCACCTGAAGCACAGATCAGGGTTATTAACAGAAATTAATTAATTAGATGATGTGCAATCAATTTGGACGGAGAATAAACATCACTATTATTGTGATAAATGAGAAAAGCATTGAATAGACATTACAGAAAGAATTTTTACAAATACATTTTTATATTAACCTTTGCATAAATAATAATACAAATTATAAATAATATTGAAATGATACTTTAAATATGAAACTGCGCCAGTAGGTGGCCGCGAGTGAGTCATTAAATCACTCAGAAATTATTCCGTAATGAAGGAGTCACTGAATCACTGACTGATTCGTTCAAACCTGTAGATTAATTCAGTAATGAATCACCGCTGTGTGTTTCTCAGCTGTGAAACAGTGCTGCTGGTGTGAAATTGCTAAACTAAACCATACTTTGGGAGTTCGTAGCGGGTTCGCAAATCATTTGAGTCAGTTCGGGAGTTCAAAGCGGGATGGCGAATCATTTGAGTCATTTCGAGAGTTCGTAGCGGGATCGCGAATCATTTGAGTCAGTTCGAGAGTTCGTAGCGGGATCGCGAATCATTTGAGTCATTTCGAGAGTTCGTAGCGGGATCGCGAATCATTTGAGTCATTTCGAGAGTTCGTAGCGGGAGCGCGAATCATTTGAGTCATTTCGAGAGTTCGTAGCGGGATCGCGAATCATTTGAGTCATTTCGAGAGTTCGTAGCGGGATCGCGAATCATTTGAGTCATTTCGAGAGTTCGTAGCGGGAGCGCGAATCATTTGAGTCATTTCGAGAGTTCGTAGCGGGAGCGCGAATCATTTGAGTCATTTCGAGAGTTCGTAGCGGGATCGCGAATCATTTGAGTCATTTCGAGAGTTCATAGCGGTTAGGGAACATCCAGGTGGACACACACACACACACACACACACACACACACACACACGGTGTCCAAACAACATCAAGGTCTTTATAAACTGTTACAGCACTTACTCAGATTGACAAGATTGCGGTTTGAAGTTAAGGAATTAGTTTTATTAATTTTTTTTAATGTTTATGTCAGTTTTAATAATTTTAGCATTTCAACTTTTTTGAAAAAAAAAAAAAAAGCTTTAATTCAATTACAGAAAACTGTTTTTAGTAGTTTCAGTCTTAGTTAACAACAATGACACATAGTTGGTTGCTTTGGGAATGAATTACTAGTTAGGAATAAAAGTTTAACTGTGTGTGCTTATTTTACATATTTATTTTTTTAAATAAAATGTAAAAATTATATATGTTTTGTACGAGTTTCTGTCTTCTGCTGAATGCTAAAAAGATGATGCTTTAAACACCAAACAGTTGATGGTACCCATTCACTTCCATAGTATTTCTTCCTGTAGCACAGAAGTCAATGGGTGCCGTTCACGAAACGCACCTGAAGCACAGATCAGGGTTATTAACAGAAATTCATTAATTAGATGATGTGCAATCAATTTGGACGGAGAATAAACATCACTATTATTGTGATAAATGAGAAAAGCATTGAATAGATATTACAGAAAGAATTTTTACAAATAAATTTTTATATTAACCTTTGCATAAATAATACAAATTATAATATTGAAATGATACTTTAAATATGAAACTGCGCCAGTAGGTGGCCGCGAGTGAGTCATTAAATCACTCAGAAATTATTCCGTAATGAAGGAGTCACTGAATCACTGACTGATTCGTTCAAAGCTGTAGATTAATTCAGTAATGAATCACCGCTGTGTGTTTCTCAGCTGTGAAACAGTGCTGCTGGTGTGAAATTGCTAAACTAAACCATACTTTGGGAGTTCGTAGCGGGTTCGCGAATCATTTGAGTCAGTTCGGGAGTTCAAAGCGGGATCTCGAATCATTTGAGTCAGTTCGTGAGTTCGTAGCGGGATCGCGAATCATTTGAGTCATTTCGAGAGTTCGTAGCGCGTTCGCGAATCATTTTAGTCATTTCGAGAGTTCGTAGCGGGATCGCGAATCATTTGAGTCATTTCGAGAGTTCGTAGCGGGATCGCGAATCATTTGAGTCATTTCGAGAGTTCGTAGCGGGATCGCGAATCATTTGAGTTATTTCGAGAGTTCGTAGCGGGATCGCGAATCATTTGAGTCATTTCGAGAGTTCGTAGCGGGATCGCGAATCATTTGAGTCATTTCGAGAGTTCGTAGCGGGATCGCGAATCATTTGAGTCATTTCGAGAGTTCATAGCGGTTAGGGAACATCCAGGTGGACACACACACACACACACACACACACACACACACACACGGTGCCCAAACAACATCAAGGTCTTTATAAACTGTTACAGCACTTACTCAGATTGACAAGATTGCAGTTTGAAGTTTAGGAATTAGTTTTATTAATTTTTTTAAATGTTTATGTCAGTTTTAATAATTTTAGCATTTCAACTTTTTTGAAAAAAAAAAGAAGCTTTAATTCAATTACAGAAAACTGTTATTAGTAGTTTCAGTCTTAGTTAACAACAATGACACATAGTTGGTTGCTTTGGGAATGAATTACTAGTTAGGAATAAAAGTTTAACTGTGTGTGCTTATTTTACATATTTATTTTTTTAAATAAAATGTAAAAATTAGATATGTTTTGTACGAGTTTCTGTCTTCTGCTGAATGCTAAAAAGATGATGCTTTAAACACCAAACGGTTGATGGTACCCATTCACTTCCATAGTATTTCTTCCTGTAGCACAGAAGTCAATGGGTGCCGTCAACGGTTCGCTCTCAAAAAAACATCTTCTTTAGTGTTCAACAGAAAAAAAAAACACTTGTTCAGGCTGAGGAAGAGTAAACGATCGCATGATTTGATTGTTTGATTCCTCTCACACAAACAATACAGTTATATGAGTGTTAATCTAAACTGTGTTTGAATATGAAGCACTTTGTGTGTGAAGACATTTGTCAATCAACCAATCAGCTGTCACTCGATTTCAGAGCCGCTAACTAGAATAAGATCACAGCTACTTTTAATTTCAGTATAAATATGGAGTTGAACACAAGGCTTGATGAACTAATACTTTGATAAAGATAAAGCATATTTATAATCATCAAGGCTCCTGCAGACGTATGTTTTAGGAAGATTGTCCAGGGTTTATTTTTTACTCTTTTCTTTTACCTGCCACCGTTCGACTCGGACACAAACACAAGATATTTTAATTTGATGAAGGTCATGGTGTTCTTCTTCAAAATATATTCTCTTAATAGTTCATTCTATTCCTCGCCCCTTTGGCAGATATCTTTGCTTGTGTTAAGAGAATGAATGTTATTCTGCAGTGTCTGGCTCACTCCACTCTCGGATAGTTCTGCCGTCTTTGCTGATCTCCATCCGAACACAGCGTTGACCTTCTTCACCAGCTCCTGACCGCCATCTCTGATCCTGCGTGCGATCTCAGAGATGTGTGTGTGTGTGTGTGTGTGTGTGTGTGTGTGTGTGCAGACCTGCGGAGACCCGGCTCTGACACACACATCCATCTGCAGATCTATATACGCTCCAGACAGCACCACGTCTCCGCTCTCCTTCACCTAGAGCCAGAACAGATCAGCGCTAAACACACACTGAAGGACTAAACACACACACCGAACGCTTCGTCACCTTGCACTGGATGTGAACCCTGTTCCCTTCCTTCCACATCTCCGTCTGCAGAGACTGTCCCGGATACACCGGCTTCATGAAACGCACCTGAAGCACAGATCAGGGTTATTAACAGAAATTAATTAATTAGATGATGTGCAATCAATTTGGACGGAGAATAAACATCACTATTATTGTGATAAATGAGAAAAGCATTGAATAGACATTACAGAAAGAATTTTTACAAATACATTTTTATATTAACCTTTGCATAAATAATACAAATTATAAATAATATTGAAATGATACTTTAAATATGAAACTGCGCCAGTAGGTGGCCGCGAGTGAGTCATTAAATCACTCAGAAATTATTCCGTAATGAAGGAGTCACTGAATCACTGACTGATTCGTTCAAAGCTGTAGATTCATTCAGTAATGAATCACAGCTGTGTGGTTCTCAGCTGTGAAACAGTGCTGCTGGTGTGAAATTGCTAAACTAAACCATACTTTGGGAGTTCGTAGCGGGTTCGCAAATCATTTGAGTCAGTTCGGGAGTTCAAAGCGGGATGGCAAATCATTTGAGTCATTTCGAGAGTTCGTAGCGGGATCGCGAATCATTTGAGTCAGTTCGAGAGTTCGTAGCGGGATCGCGAATCATTTGAGTCATTTCGAGAGTTCGTAGCGGGATCGCGAATCATTTGAGTCATTTCGAGAGTTCGTAGCGGGAGTGCGAATCATTTGAGTCATTTCGAGAGTTCGTAGCGGGATCGCGAATCATTTGAGTCATTTCGAGAGTTCGTAGCGGGATCGCGAATCATTTGAGTCATTTCGAGAGTTCGTAGCGGGAGCGCGAATCATTTGAGTCATTTCGAGAGTTCGTAGCTGGAGCGCGAATCATTTGAGTCATTTCGAGAGTTCGTAGCGGGAGCGCGAATCATTTGAGTCATTTCGAGAGTTCGTAGCGGGATCGCGAATCATTTGAGTCATTTCGAGAGTTCATAGCGGTTAGGGAACATCCAGGTGGACACACACACACACACACACACACACACACACACACACACACACGGTGTCCAAACAACATCAAGGTCTTTATAAACTGTTACAGCACTTACTCAGATTGACAAGATTGCGGTTTGAAGTTAAGGAATTAGTTTTATTAATTTTTTTTAATGTTTATGTCAGTTTTAATAATTTTAGCATTTCAACTTTTTTGAAAAAAAAAAAAAAGCTTTAATTCAATTACAGAAAACTATTTTTAGTAGTTTCAGTCTTAGTTAACAACAATGACACATAGTTGGTTGCTTTGGGAATGAATTACTAGTTAGGAATAAAAGTTTAACTGTGTGTGCTTATTTTACATATTTATTTTTTTAAATAAAATGTAAAAATTATATATGTTTTGTACGAGTTTCTGTCTTCTGCTGAATGCTAAAAAGATGATGCTTTAAACACCAAACAGTTGATGGTACCCATTCACTTCCATAGTATTTCTTCCTGTAGCACAGAAGTCAATGGGTGCCGTTCACGAAACGCACCTGAAGCACAGATCAGGGTTATTAGCAGAAATTCATTAATTAGATGATGTGCAATCAATTTGGACGGAGAATAAACATCACTATTATTGTGATAAATGAGAAAAGGATTGAATAGACATTACAGAAAGAATTTTTACAAATAAATTTTTATATTAACCTTTGCATAAATAATACAAATTATAAATAATATTGAAATGATACTTTAAATATTAAAGTACGCCAGTAGGTGGCCGCGAGTGAGTCATTAAATCACTCAGAAATTATTCCGTAATGAAGGAGTCACTGAATCACTGATTGATTCGTTCAAAGCTGTAGATTCATTCAGTAATGAATCACCGCTGTGTGGTTCTCAGCTGTGAAACAGTGCTGCTGGTGTGAAATTGCTAAACTAAACCATACTTTGGGAGTTCGTAGCGGGTTCGCGAATCATTTGAGTCAGTTCGGGAGTTCAAAGCGGGATCTCGAATCATTTGAGTCAGTTCGTGAGTTCGTAGCGGGATCGCGAATCATTTGAGTCATTTCGAGAGTTCGTAGCGGGTTCGCGAATCATTTGAGTCATTTCGAGAGTTCGTAGCGGGATCGCGAATCATTTGAGACATTTCGAGAGTTCGTAGAGGTTAGGGAACATCCAGGTGGACACACACACACACACACACACACACACACACACACACACACACGGTGTCCAAACAACATCAAGGTCTTTATAAACTGTTACAGCACTTACTCAGATTGACAAGATTGCAGTTTGAAGTTTAGGAATTAGTTTTATTAATTTTTTTTAATGTTTATGTCAGTTTTAATAATTTTAGCATTTCAACTTTTTTGAAAAAAAAAGAAGCTTTAATTCAATTACAGAAAACTGTTTTTAGTAGTTTCAGTCTTAGTTAACAACAATGACACATAGTTGGTTGCTTTGGGAATGAATTATTAGTTAGGAATAAAAGTTTAACTGTGTGTGCTTATTTTACATATTTATTTTTTTTAAATAAAATGTAAAAATTATATATGTTTTGTACGAGTTTCTGTCTTCTGCTGAACGCTAAAAAGATGATGCTTTAAACACCAAACGGTTGATGGTACCCATTCACTTCCATAGTATTTCTTCCTGTAGTACAGAAGTCAATGGGTGCCGTTCACGAAACGCACCTGAAGCACAGATCAGGGTTATTAACAGAAATTCATTAATTAGATGATGTGCAATCAATTTGGACGGAGAATAAACATCACTATTATTGTGATAAATGAGAAAAGCATTGAATAGATATTACAGAAAGAATTTTTACAAATAAATTTTTATATTAACCTTTGCATAAATAATACAAATTATAATATTGAAATGATACTTTAAATATGAAACTGCGCCAGTAGGTGGCCGCGAGTGAGTCATTAAATCACTCAGAAATTATTCCGTAATGAAGGAGTCACTGAATCACTGACTGATTCGTTCAAAGCTGTAGATTAATTCAGTAATGAATCACCGCTGTGTGGTTCTCAGCTGTGAAACAGTGCTGCTGGTGTGAAATTGCTAAACTAAACCATACTTTGGGAGTTCGTAGCGGGTTCGCGAATCATTTGAGTCAGTTCGGGAGTTCAAAGCGGGATCTCGAATCATTTGAGTCAGTTCGTGAGTTCGTAGCGGGATCGCGAATCATTTGAGTCATTTCGAGAGTTCGTAGCGCGTTCGCGAATCATTTTAGTCATTTCGAGAGTTCGTAGCGGGATCGCGAATCATTTGAGTCATTTCGAGAGTTCGTAGCGGGATCGCGAATCATTTGAGTCATTTCGAGAGTTCGTAGCGGGATCGCGAATCATTTGAGTCATTTCGAGAGTTCGTAGCGGGATCGCGAATCATTTGAGTCATTTCGAGAGTTCATAGCGGTTAGGGAACATCCAGGTGGACACACACACACACACACACACACACACGGTGTCCAAACAACATCAAGGTCTTTATAAACTGTTACAGCACTTACTCAGATTGACAAGATTGCAGTTTGAAGTTTAGGAATTAGTTTTATTAATTTTTTTAAATGTTTATGTCAGTTTTAATAATTTTAGCATTTCAACTTTTTTGAAAAAAAAAAGAAGCTTTAATTCAATTACAGAAAACTGTTATTAGTAGTTTCAGTCTTAGTTAACAACAATGACACATAGTTGGTTGCTTTGGGAATGAATTACTAGTTAGGAATAAAAGTTTAACTGTGTGTGCTTATTTTACATATTTATTTTTTTAAATAAAATGTAAAAATTAGATATGTTTTGTACGAGTTTCTGTCTTCTGTTGAATGCTAAAAAGATGATGCTTTAAACACCAAACGGTTGATGGTACCCATTCACTTCCATAGTATTTCTTCCTGTAGCACAGAAGTCAATGGGTGCCGTCAACGGTTCGCTCTCAAAAAAACATCTTCTTTAGTGTTCAACAGAAAAAAAAAACACTTGTTCAGGCTGAGGAAGAGTAAACGATCGCATGATTTGATTGTTTGATTCCTCTCACACAAACAATACAGTTATATGAGTGTTAATCTAAACTGTGTTTGAATATGAAGCACTTTGTGTGTGAAGACATTTGTCAATCAACCAATCAGCTGTCACTCGATTTCAGAGCCGCTAACTAGAATAAGATCACAGCTACTTTTAATTTCAGTATAAATATGGAGTTGAACACAAGGCTTGATGAACTAATACTTTGATAAAGATAAAGCATATTTATAATCATCAAGGCTCCTGCAGACGTATGTTTTAGGAAGATTGTCCAGGGTTTATTTTTTACTCTTTTCTTTTACCTGCCACCGTTCGACTCGGACACAAACACAAGATATTTTAATTTGATGAAGGTCATGGTGTTCTTCTTCAAAATATATTCTCTTAATAGTTCATTCTATTCCTCGCCCCTTTGGCAGATATCTTTGCTTGTGTTAAGAGAATGCATGTTATTCTGCAGTGTCTGGCTCACTCCACTCTCGGATAGTTCTGCCGTCTTTGCTGATCTCCATCCGAACACAGCGTTGACCTTCTTCACCAGCTCCTGACCGCCATCTCTGATCCTGCGTGCGATCTCAGAGATGTGTGTGTGTGTGTGTGTGTGTGTGTGTGTGTGTGCAGACCTGCGGAGACCCGGCTCTGACACACACATCCATCTGCAGATCTATATACGCTCCAGACAGCACCACGTCTCCGCTCTCCTTCACCTAGAGCCAAAACAGATCAGCGCTAAACACACACTGAAGGACTAAACACACACACCGAACGCTTCGTCACCTTGCACTGGATGTGAATCCTGTTCCCTTCCTTCCACATCTCCGTCTGCAGAGACTGTCCCGGATACACCGGCTTCACGAAACGCACCTGAAGCACAGATCAGGGTTATTAACAGAAATTAATTAATTAGATGATGTGCAATCAATTTGGACGGAGAATAAACATCACTATTATTGTGATAAATGAGAAAAGCATTGAATAGACATTACAGAAAGAATTTTTACAAATACATTTTTATATTAACCTTTGCATAAATAATAATACAAATTATAAATAATATTGAAATGATACTTTAAATATGAAACTGCGCCAGTAGGTGGCCGCGAGTGAGTCATTAAATCACTCAGAAATTATTCCGTAATGAAGGAGTCACTGAATCACTGACTGATTCGTTCAAACCTGTAGATTAATTCAGTAATGAATCACCGCTGTGTGTTTCTCAGCTGTGAAACAGTGCTGCTGGTGTGAAATTGCTAAACTAAACCATACTTTGGGAGTTCGTAGCGGGTTCGCAAATCATTTGAGTCAGTTCGGGAGTTCAAAGCGGGATGGCGAATCATTTGAGTCATTTCGAGAGTTCGTAGCGGGATCGCGAATCATTTGAGTCAGTTCGAGAGTTCGTAGCGGGATCGCGAATCATTTGAGTCATTTCGAGAGTTCGTAGCGGGATCGCGAATCATTTGAGTCATTTCGAGAGTTCGTAGCGGGAGCGCGAATCATTTGAGTCATTTCGAGAGTTCGTAGCGGGATCGCGAATCATTTGAGTCATTTCGAGAGTTCGTAGCGGGATCGCGAATCATTTGAGTCATTTCGAGAGTTCGTAGCGGGAGCGCGAATCATTTGAGTCATTTCGAGAGTTCGTAGCGGGAGCGCGAATCATTTGAGTCATTTCGAGAGTTCGTAGCGGGAGCGCGAATCATTTGAGTCATTTCGAGAGTTCGTAGCGGGATCGCGAATCATTTGAGTCATTTCGAGAGTTCATAGCGGTTAGGGAACATCCAGGTGGACACACACACACACACACACACACACACACACGGTGTCCAAACAACATCAAGGTCTTTATAAACTGTTACAGCACTTACTCAGATTGACAAGATTGCGGTTTGAAGTTAAGGAATTAGTTTTATTAATTTTTTTTAATGTTTATGTCAGTTTTAATAATTTTAGCATTTCAACTTTTTTGAAAAAAAAAAAAAAGCTTTAATTCAATTACAGAAAACTGTTTTTAGTAGTTTCAGTCTTAGTTAACAACAATGACACATAGTTGGTTGCTTTGGGAATGAATTACTAGTTAGGAATAAAAGTTTAACTGTGTGTGCTTATTTTACATATTTATTTTTTTAAATAAAATGTAAAAATTATATATGTTTTGTACGAGTTTCTGTCTTCTGCTGAATGCTAAAAAGATGATGCTTTAAACACCAAACAGTTGATGGTACCCATTCACTTCCATAGTATTTCTTCCTGTAGCACAGAAGTCAATGGGTGCCGATTCACGAAACGCACCTGAAGCACAGATCAGGGTTATTAGCAGAAATTCATTAATTAGATGATGTGCAATCAATTTGGACGGAGAATAAACATCACTATTATTGTGATAAATGAGAAAAGGATTGAATAGACATTACAGAAAGAATTTTTACAAATAAATTTTTATATTAACCTTTGCATAAATAATACAAATTATAAATAATATTGAAATTATACTTTAAATATTAAAGTACGCCAGTAGGTGGCCGCGAGTGAGTCATTAAATCACTCAGAAATTATTCCGTAATGAAGGAGTCACTGAATCACTGATTGATTCGTTCAAAGCTGTAGATTCATTCAGTAATGAATCACCGCTGTGTGGTTCTCAGCTGTGAAACAGTGCTGCTGGTGTGAAATTGCTAAACTAAACCATACTTTGGGAGTTCGTAGCGGGTTCGCGAATCATTTGAGTCAGTTCGGGAGTTCAAAGCGGGATCTCGAATCATTTGAGTCAGTTCGTGAGTTCGTAGCGGGATCGCGAATCATTTGAGTCATTTCGAGAGTTCGTAGCGGGTTCGCGAATCATTTGAGTCAATTCGAGAGTTCGTAGCGGGATCGCGAATCATTTGAGACATTTCGAGAGTTCGTAGCGGGATCGCGAATCATTTGAGTCATTTCGAGAGTTCGTAGCGGTTAGGGAACATCCAGGTGGACACACACACACACACACACACACACACACACACACACACACACACGGTGTCCAAACAACATCAAGGTCTTTATAAACTGTTACAGCACTTACTCAGATTGACAAGATTGCAGTTTGAAGTTTAGGAATTAGTTTTATTAATTTTTTTTAATGTTTATGTCAGTTTTAATAATTTTAGCATTTCAACTTTTTTGAAAAAAAAAGAAGCTTTAATTCAATTACAGAAAACTGTTTTTAGTAGTTTCAGTCTTAGTTAACAACAATGACACATAGTTGGTTGCTTTGGGAATGAATTTTTAGTTAGGAATAAAAGTTTAACTGTGTGTGCTTATTTTACATATTTATTTTTTTTAAATAAAATGTAAAAATTATATATGTTTTGTACGAGTTTCTGTCTTCTGCTGAACGCTAAAAAGATGATGCTTTAAACACCAAACGGTTGATGGTACCCATTCACTTCCATAGTATTTCTTCCTGTAGTACAGAAGTCAATGGGTGCCGTTCACGAAACGCACCTGAAGCACAGATCAGGGTTATTAACAGAAATTCATTAATTAGATGATGTGCAATCAATTTGGACGGAGAATAAACATCACTATTATTGTGATAAATGAGAAAAGCATTGAATAGATATTACAGAAAGAATTTTTACAAATAAATTTTTATATTAACCTTTGCATAAATAATACAAATTATAATATTGAAATGATACTTTAAATATGAAACTGCGCCAGTAGGTGGCCGCGAGTGAGTCATTAAATCACTCAGAAATTATTCCGTAATGAAGGAGTCACTGAATCACTGACTGATTCGTTCAAAGCTGTAGATTAATTCAGTAATGAATCACCGCTGTGTGTTTCTCAGCTGTGAAACAGTGCTGCTGGTGTGAAATTGCTAAACTAAACCATACTTTGGGAGTTCGTAGCGGGTTCGCGAATCATTTGAGTCAGTTCGGGAGTTCAAAGCGGGATCTCGAATCATTTGAGTCAGTTCGTGAGTTCGTAGCGGGATCGCGAATCATTTGAGTCATTTCGAGAGTTCGTAGCGCGTTCGCGAATCATTTTAGTCATTTCGAGAGTTCGTAGTGGGATCGCGAATCATTTGAGTCATTTCGAGAGTTCGTAGCGGGATCGCGAATCATTTGAGTCATTTCGAGAGTTCGTAGCGGGATCGCGAATCATTTGAGTTATTTCGAGAGTTCGTAGCGGGATCGCGAATCATTTGAGTCATTTCGAGAGTTCGTAGCGGGATCGCGAATCATTTGAGTCATTTCGAGAGTTCGTAGCGGGATCGCGAATCATTTGAGTCATTTCGAGAGTTCATAGCGGTTAGGGAACATCCAGGTGGACACACACACACACACACACACACACACACACACACACGGTGCCCAAACAACATCAAGGTCTTTATAAACTGTTACAGCACTTACTCAGATTGACAAGATTGCAGTTTGAAGTTTAGGAATTAGTTTTATTAATTTTTTTAAATGTTTATGTCAGTTTTAATAATTTTAGCATTTCAACTTTTTTGAAAAAAAAAAGAAGCTTTAATTCAATTACAGAAAACTGTTATTAGTAGTTTCAGTCTTAGTTAACAACAATGACACATAGTTGGTTGCTTTGGGAATGAATTACTAGTTAGGAATAAAAGTTTAACTGTGTGTGCTTATTTTACATATTTATTTTTTTAAATAAAATGTAAAAATTAGATATGTTTTGTACGAGTTTCTGTCTTCTGCTGAATGCTAAAAAGATGATGCTTTAAACACCAAACGGTTGATGGTACCCATTCACTTCCATAGTATTTCTTCCTGTAGCACAGAAGTCAATGGGTGCCGTCAACGGTTCGCTCTCAAAAAAACATCTTCTTTAGTGTTCAACAGAAAAAAAAAACACTTGTTCAGGCTGAGGAAGAGTAAACGATCGCATGATTTGATTGTTTGATTCCTCTCACACAAACAATACAGTTATATGAGTGTTAATCTAAACTGTGTTTGAATATGAAGCACTTTGTGTGTGAAGACATTTGTCAATCAACCAATCAGCTGTCACTCGATTTCAGAGCCGCTAACTAGAATAAGATCACAGCTACTTTTAATTTCAGTATAAATATGGAGTTGAACACAAGGCTTGATGAACTAATACTTTGATAAAGATAAAGCATATTTATAATCATCAAGGCTCCTGCAGACGTATGTTTTAGGAAGATTGTCCAGGGTTTATTTTTTACTCTTTTCTTTTACCTGCCACCGTTCGACTCGGACACAAACACAAGATATTTTAATTTGATGAAGGTCATGGTGTTCTTCTTCAAAATATATTCTCTTAATAGTTCATTCTATTCCTCGCCCCTTTGGCAGATATCTTTGCTTGTGTTAAGAGAATGCATGTTATTCTGCAGTGTCTGGCTCACTCCACTCTCGGATAGTTCTGCCGTCTTTGCTGATCTCCATCCGAACACAGCGTTGACCTTCTTCACCAGCTCCTGACCGCCATCTCTGATCCTGCGTGCGATCTCAGAGATGTGTGTGTGTGTGTGTGTGTGTGTGTGTGTGTGTGCAGACCTGCGGAGACCCGGCTCTGACACACACATCCATCTGCAGATCTATATACGCTCCAGACAGCACCACGTCTCCGCTCTCCTTCACCTAGAGCCAAAACAGATCAGCGCTAAACACACACTGAAGGACTAAACACACACACCGAACGCTTCGTCACCTTGCACTGGATGTGAATCCTGTTCCCTTCCTTCCACATCTCCGTCTGCAGAGACTGTCCCGGATACACCGGCTTCACGAAACGCACCTGAAGCACAGATCAGGGTTATTAATTAGATGATGTGCAATCAATTTGGACGGAGAATAAACATCACTATTATTGTGATAAATGAGAAAAGCATTGAATAGATATTACAGAAAGAATTTTTACAAATAAATTTTTATATTAACCTTTGCATAAATAATACAAATTATAATATTGAAATGATACTTTAAATATGAAACTGCGCCAGTAGGTGGCCGCGAGTGAGTCATTAAATCACTCAGAAATTATTCCGTAATGAAGGAGTCACTGAATCACTGACTGATTCGTTCAAAGCTGTAGATTAATTCAGTAATGAATCACCGCTGTGTGTTTCTCAGCTGTGAAACAGTGCTGCTGGAGTGAAATTGCTAAACTAAACCATACTTTGGGAGTTCGTAGCGGGTTCGCGAATCATTTGAGTCAGTTCGGGAGTTCAAAGCGGGATCTCGAATCATTTGAGTCAGTTCGTGAGTTCGTAGCGGGATCGCGAATCATTTGAGTCATTTCGAGAGTTCGTAGCGCGTTCGCGAATCATTTTAGTCATTTCGAGAGTTCGTAGCGGGATCGCGAATCATTTGAGTCATTTCGAGAGTTCGTAGCGGGATCGCGAATCATTTGAGTCATTTCGAGAGTTCGTAGCGGGATCGCGAATCATTTGAGTTATTTCGAGAGTTCGTAGCGGGATCGCGAATCATTTGAGTCATTTCGAGAGTTCGTAGCGGGATCGCGAATCATTTGAGTCATTTCGAGAGTTCGTAGCGGGATCGCGAATCATTTGAGTCATTTCGAGAGTTCATAGCGGTTAGGGAACATCCAGGTGGACACACACACACACACACACACACACACACACACACACACACGGTGCCCAAACAACATCAAGGTCTTTATAAACTGTTACAGCACTTACTCAGATTGACAAGATTGCAGTTTGAAGTTTAGGAATTAGTTTTATTAATTTTTTTAAATGTTTATGTCAGTTTTAATAATTTTAGCATTTCAACTTTTTTGAAAAAAAAAAGAAGCTTTAATTCAATTACAGAAAACTGTTATTAGTAGTTTCAGTCTTAGTTAACAACAATGACACATAGTTGGTTGCTTTGGGAATGAATTACTAGTTAGGAATAAAAGTTTAACTGTGTGTGCTTATTTTACATATTTATTTTTTTAAATAAAATGTAAAAATTAGATATGTTTTGTACGAGTTTCTGTCTTCTGCTGAATGCTAAAAAGATGATGCTTTAAACACCAAACGGTTGATGGTACCCATTCACTTCCATAGTATTTCTTCCTGTAGCACAGAAGTCAATGGGTGCCGTCAACGGTTCGCTCTCAAAAAAACATCTTCTTTAGTGTTCAACAGAAAAAAAAAACACTTGTTCAGGCTGAGGAAGAGTAAACGATCGCATGATTTGATTGTTTGATTCCTCTCACACAAACAATACAGTTATATGAGTGTTAATCTAAACTGTGTTTGAATATGAAGCACTTTGTGTGTGAAGACATTTGTCAATCAACCAATCAGCTGTCACTCGATTTCAGAGCCGCTAACTAGAATAAGATCACAGCTACTTTTAATTTCAGTATAAATATGGAGTTGAACACAAGGCTTGATGAACTAATACTTTGATAAAGATAAAGCATATTTATAATCATCAAGGCTCCTGCAGACGTATGTTTTAGGAAGATTGTCCAGGGTTTATTTTTTACTCTTTTCTTTTACCTGCCACCGTTCGACTCGGACACAAACACAAGATATTTTAATTTGATGAAGGTCATGGTGTTCTTCTTCAAAATATATTCTCTTAATAGTTCATTCTATTCCTCGCCCCTTTGGCAGATATCTTTGCTTGTGTTAAGAGAATGAATGTTATTCTGCAGTGTCTGGCTCACTCCACTCTCGGATAGTTCTGCCGTCTTTGCTGATCTCCATCCGAACACAGCGTTGACCTTCTTCACCAGCTCCTGACCGCCATCTCTGATCCTGCGTGCAATCTCAGAGATGTGTGTGTGTGTGTGTGTGTGTGTGTGTGTGTGTGTGCAGACCTGCGGAGACCCGGCTCTGACACACACATCCATCTGCAGATCTATATACGCTCCAGACAGCACCACGTCTCCGCTCTCCTTCACCTAGAGCCAGAACAGATCAGCGCTAAACACACACTGAAGGACTAAACACACACACCGAACGCTTCGTCACCTTGCACTGGATGTGAACCCTGTTCCCTTCCTTCCACATCTCCGTCTGCAGAGACTGTCCCGGATACACCGGCTTCATGAAACGCACCTGAAGCACAGATCAGGGTTATTAACAGAAATTAATTAATTAGATGATGTGCAATCAATTTGGACGGAGAATAAACATCACTATTATTGTGATAAATGAGAAAAGCATTGAATAGACATTACAGAAAGAATTTTTACAAATACATTTTTATATTAACCTTTGCATAAATAATACAAATTATAAATAATATTGAAATGATACTTTAAATATGAAACTGCGCCAGTAGGTGGCCGCGAGTGAGTCATTAAATCACTCAGAAATTATTCCGTAAAGAAGGAGTCACTGAATCACTGACTGATTCGTTCAAAGCTGTAGATTAATTCAGTAATGAATCACCGCTGTGTGTTTCTCAGCTGTGAAACAGTGCTGCTGGTGTGAAATTGCTAAACTAAACCATACTTTGGGAGTTCGTAGCGGGTTCGCAAATCATTTGAGTCAGTTCGGGAGTTCAAAGCGGGATGGCAAATCATTTGAGTCATTTCGAGAGTTCGTAGCGGGATCGCGAATCATTTGAGTCAGTTCGAGAGTTCGTAGCGGGATCGCGAATCATTTGAGTCATTTCGAGAGTTCTTAGCGGGATCGCGAATCATTTGAGTCATTTCGAGAGTTCGTAGCGGGATCGCGAATCATTTGAGTCATTTCGAGAGTTCGTAGCGGGAGCGCGAATCATTTGAGTCATTTCGAGAGTTCGTAGCGGGAGCGCGAATCATTTGAGTCATTTCGAGAGTTCGTAGCGGGAGCGCGAATCATTTGAGTCATTTCGAGAGTTCGTAGCGGGATCGCGAATCATTTGAGTCATTTCGAGAGTTCATAGCGGTTAGGGAACATCCAGGTGGACACACACACACACACACACACACACACACACACACACACACACACGGTGTCCAAACAACATCAAGGTCTTTATAAACTGTTACAGCACTTACTCAGATTGACAAGATTGCGGTTTGAAGTTAAGGAATTAGTTTTATTAATTTTTTTTAATGTTTATGTCAGTTTTAATAATTTTAGCATTTCAACTTTTTTGAAAAAAAAAAAAAAAGCTTTAATTCAATTACAGAAAACTATTTTTAGTAGTTTCAGTCTTAGTTAACAACAATGACACATAGTTGGTTGCTTTGGGAATGAATTACTAGTTAGGAATAAAAGTTTAACTGTGTGTGCTTATTTTACATATTTATTTTTTTAAATAAAATGTAAAAATTATATATGTTTTGTACGAGTTTCTGTCTTCTGCTGAATGCTAAAAAGATGATGCTTTAAACACCAAACAGTTGATGGTACCCATTCACTTCCATAGTATTTCTTCCTGTAGCACAGAAGTCAATGGGTGCCGTTCACGAAACGCACCTGAAGCACAGATCAGGGTTATTAGCAGAAATTCATTAATTAGATGATGTGCAATCAATTTGGACGGAGAATAAACATCACTATTATTGTGATAAATGAGAAAAGGATTGAATAGACATTACAGAAAGAATTTTTACAAATAAATTTTTATATTAACCTTTGCATAAATAATACAAATTATAAATAATATTGAAATGATACTTTAAATATTAAAGTACGCCAGTAGGTGGCCGCGAGTGAGTCATTAAATCACTCAGAAATTATTCCGTAATGAAGGAGTCACTGAATCACTGATTGATTCGTTCAAAGCTGTAGATTCATTCAGTAATGAATCACCGCTGTGTGGTTCTCAGCTGTGAAACAGTGCTGCTGGTGTGAAATTGCTAAACTAAACCATACTTTGGGAGTTCGTAGCGGGTTCGCGAATCATTTGAGTCAGTTCGGGAGTTCAAAGCGGGATCTCGAATCATTTGAGTCAGTTCGTGAGTTCGTAGCGGGATCGCGAATCATTTGAGTCATTTCGAGAGTTCGTAGCGGGTTCGCGAATCATTTGAGTCATTTCGAGAGTTCGTAGCGGGATCGCGAATCATTTGAGACATTTCGAGAGTTCGTAGCGGGATCGCGAATCATTTGAGTCATTTCGAGAGTTCGTAGCGGTTAGGGAACATCCAGGTGGACACACACACACACACACACACACACACACACACGGTGTCCAAACAACATCAAGGTCTTTATAAACTGTTACAGCACTTACTCAGATTGACAAGATTGCAGTTTGAAGTTTAGGAATTAGTTTTATTAATTTTTTTTAATGTTTATGTCAGTTTTAATAATTTTAGCATTTCAACTTTTTTGAAAAAAAAAGAAGCTTTAATTCAATTACAGAAAACTGTTTTTAGTAGTTTCAGTCTTAGTTAACAACAATGACACATAGTTGGTTGCTTTGGGAATGAATTATTAGTTAGGAATAAAAGTTTAACTGTGTGTGCTTATTTTACATATTTATTTTTTTTAAATAAAATGTAAAAATTATATATGTTTTGTACGAGTTTCTGTCTTCTGCTGAACGCTAAAAAGATGATGCTTTAAACACCAAACGGTTGATGGTACCCATTCACTTCCATAGTATTTCTTCCTGTAGCACAGAAGTCAATGGGTGCCGTTCACGAAACGCACCTGAAGCACAGATCAGGGTTATTAACAGAAATTCATTAATTAGATGATGTGCAATCAATTTGGACGGAGAATAAACATCACTATTATTGTGATAAATGAGAAAAGCATTGAATAGATATTACAGAAAGAATTTTTACAAATAAATTTTTATATTAACCTTTGCATAAATAATACAAATTATAATATTGAAATGATACTTTAAATATGAAACTGCGCCAGTAGGTGGCCACGAGTGAGTCATTAAATCACTCAGAAATTATTCCGTAATGAAGGAGTCACTGAATCACTGACTGATTCGTTCAAAGCTGTAGATTAATTCAGTAATGAATCACCGCTGTGTGGTTCTCAGCTGTGAAACAGTGCTGCTGGTGTGAAATTGCTAAACTAAACCATACTTTGGGAGTTCGTAGCGGGTTCGCGAATCATTTGAGTCAGTTCGGGAGTTCAAAGCGGGATCTCGAATCATTTGAGTCAGTTCGTGAGTTCGTAGCGGGATCGCGAATCATTTGAGTCATTTCGAGAGTTCGTAGCGCGTTCGCGAATCATTTTAGTCATTTCGAGAGTTCGTAGCGGGATCGCGAATCATTTGAGTCATTTCGAGAGTTCGTAGCGGGATCGCGAATCATTTGAGTCATTTCGAGAGTTCGTAGCGGGATCGCGAATCATTTGAGTCATTTCGAGAGTTCGTAGCGGGATCGCGAATCATTTGAGTCATTTCGAGAGTTCGTAGCGGGATCGCGAATCATTTGAGTCATTTCGAGAGTTCGTAGCGGTTAGGGAACATCCAGGTGGACACACACACACACACACACACACACACACACACACACACACACACACGGTGTCCAAACAACATCAAGGTCTTTATAAACTGTTACAGCACTTATTCAGATTGACAAGATTGCAGTTTGAAGTTTAGGAATTAGTTTTATTAATTTTTTTTAATATTTATGTCAGTTTTAATAATTTTAGCATTTCAACTTTTTTGAAAAAAAAAAGAAGCTTTAATTCAATTACAGAAAACTGTTTTTAGTAGTTTCAGTCTTAGTTAACAACAATGACACATAGTTGGTTGCTTTGGGAATGAATTATTAGTTAGGAATAAAAGTTTAACTGTGTGTGCTTATTTTACATATTTATTTTTTTAAATAAAATGTAAAAATTATATATGTTTTGTACGAGTTTCTGTCTTCTGCTGAATGCTAAAAAGATGATGCTTTAAACACCAAACGGTTGATGGTACCCATTCACTTCCATAGTATTTCTTCCTGTAGCACAGAAGTCAATGGGTGCCGTCAACGGTTCGCTCTCAAAAAAACATCTTCTTTAGTGTTCAACAGAAAAAAAAAACACTTGTTCAGGCTGAGGAAGAGTAAACGATCGCATGATTTGATTGTTTGATTCCTCTCACACAAACAATACAGTTATATGAGTGTTAATCTAAACTGTGTTTGAATATGAAGCACTTTGTGTGTGAAGACATTTGTCAATCAACCAATCAGCTGTCACTCGATTTCAGAGCCGCTAACTAGAATAAGATCACAGCTACTTTTAATTTCAGTATAAATATGGAGTTGAACACAAGGCTTGATGAACTAATACTTTGATAAAGATAAAGCATATTTATAATCATCAAGGCTCCTGCAGACGTATGTTTTAGGAAGATTGTTCAGGGTTTATTTTTTTACTTTTCTTTTACCTGCCACCGTTCGACTCGGACACAAACACAAGATATTTTAATTTGATGAAGGTCATGGTGTTCTTCTTCAAAATATATTCTCTTAATAGTTCATTCTATTCCTCGCCCCTTTGGCAGATATCTTTGCTTGTGTTAAGAGAATGAATGTTATTCTGCAGTGTCTGGCTCACTCCAATCTCGGATAGTTCTGCCGTCTTTGCTGATCTCCATCCGAACACAGCGTTGACCTTCTTCACCAGCTCCTGACCGCCATCTCTGATCCTGCGTGCGATCTCAGAGATGTGTGTGTGTGTGTGTGTGTGTGTGTGTGCAGACCTGCGGAGACCCGGCTCTGACACACACATCCATCTGCAGATCTATATACGCTCCAGACAGCACCACGTCTCCGCTCTCCTTCACCTAGAGCCAGAACAGATCAGCGCTAAACACACACTGAAGGACTAAACACACACACCGAACGCTTCGTCACCTTGCACTGGATGTGAATCCTGTTCCCTTCCTTCCACATCTCCGTCTGCAGAGATTGTCCCGGATACACCGGCTTCACGAAACGCACATGAAGCACAGATCAGGGTTATTAACAGAAATTCATTAATTAGATGATGTGCAATCAATTTGGACGGAGAATAAACATCACTATTATTGTGATAAATGAGAAAAGCATTGAATAGACATTACAGAAAGAATTTTTACAAATACATTTTTATATTAACCTTTGCATAAATAATACAAATTATAAATAATATTGAAATGATACTTTAAATATGAAACTGCGCCAGTAGGTGGCCGCGAGTGAGTCATTAAATCACTCAGAAATTATTCCGTAATGAAGGAGTCACTGAATCACTGACTGATTCGTTCAAAGCTGTAGATTCATTCAGTAATGAATCACCGCTGTGTGTTTCTCAGCTGTGAAACAGTGCTGCTGGAGTGAAATTGCTAAACTAAACCATACTTTGGGAGTTCGTAGCGGGTTCGCAAATCATTTGAGTCAGTTCGGGAGTTCAAAGCGGGATCGCAAATCATTTGAGTCATTTCGAGAGTTCGTAGCGGGATCGCGAATCATTTGAGTCAGTTCGAGAGTTCGTAGCGGGATCGCGAATCATTTGAGTCATTTCGAGAGTTCGTAGCGGGATCGCGAATCATTTGAGTCATTTCGAGAGTTCGTAGCGGGAGCGCGAATCATTTGAGTCATTTCGAGAGTTCGTAGCGGGAGCGCGAATCATTTGAGTCATTTCGAGAGTTCGTAGCGGGATCGCGAATCATTTGAGTCATTTCGAGAGTTCGTAGCGGGAGCGCGAATCATTTGAGTCATTTCGAGAGTTCGTAGAGTGAGCGCGAATCATTTGAGTCATTTCGAGAGTTCGTAGCGGGAGCGCGAATCATTTGAGTCATTTCGAGAGTTCGTAGCGGGAGCGCGAATCATTTGAGTCATTTCGAGAGTTCGTAGCGGGAGCGCGATTCATTTGAGTCATTTCGAGAGTTCGTAGCAGGATCGCGAATCATTTGAGTCATTTCGAGAGTTCATAGCGGTTAGGGAACATCCAGGTGGACACACACACACACACACACACAGTGTCCAAACAACATCAAGGTCTTTATAAACTGTTACAGCACTTACTCAAATTGACAAGATTGCAGTTTGAAGTTTAGGAATTAGTTTTATTAATTTTTTTAAATGTTTATGTCAGTTTTAATAATTTTAGCATTTCAACTTTTTTGAAAAAAAAAAGAAGCTTTAATTCAATTACAGAAAACTGTTATTAGTAGTTTCAGTCTTAGTTAACAACAATGACACATAGTTGGTTGCTTTGGGAATGAATTACTAGTTAGGAATAAAAGTTTAACTGTGTGTGCTTATTTTACATATTTATTTTTTTAAATAAAATGTAAAAATTAGATATGTTTTGTACGAGTTTCTGTCTTCTGCTGAATGCTAAAAAGATGATGCTTTAAACACCAAACGGTTGATGGTACCCATTCACTTCCATAGTATTTCTTCCTGTAGCACAGAAGTCAATGGGTGCCGTCAACGGTTCGCTCTCAAAAAAACATCTTCTTTAGTGTTCAACAGAAAAAAAAAACACTTGTTCAGGCTGAGGAAGAGTAAACGATCGCATGATTTGATTGTTTGATTCCTCTCACACAAACAATACAGTTATATGAGTGTTAATCTAAACTGTGTTTGAATATGAAGCACTTTGTGTGTGAAGACATTTGTCAATCAACCAATCAGCTGTCACTCGATTTCAGAGCCGCTAACTAGAATAAGATCACAGCTACTTTTAATTTCAGTATAAATATGGAGTTGAACACAAGGCTTGATGAACTAATACTTTGATAAAGATAAAGCATATTTATAATCATCAAGGCTCCTGCAGACGTATGTTTTAGGAAGATTGTCCAGGGTTTATTTTTTACTCTTTTCTTTTACCTGCCACCGTTCGACTCGGACACAAACACAAGATATTTTAATTTGATGAAGGTCATGGTGTTCTTCTTCAAAATATATTCTCTTAATAGTTCATTCTATTCCTCGCCCCTTTGGCAGATATCTTTGCTTGTGTTAAGAGAATGAATGTTATTCTGCAGTGTCTGGCTCACTCCAATCTCGGATAGTTCTGCCGTCTTTGCTGATCTCCATCCGAACACAGCGTTGACCTTCTTCACCAGCTCCTGACCGCCATCTCTGATCCTGCGTGCAATCTCAGAGATGTGTGTGTGTGTGTGTGTGTGTGTGTGTGTGTGCAGACCTGCGGAGACCCGGCTCTGACACACACATCCATCTGCAGATCTATATACGCTCCAGACAGCACCACGTCTCCGCTCTCCTTCACCTAGAGCCAGAACAGATCAGCGCTAAACACACACTGAAGGACTAAACACACACACCGAACGCTTCGTCACCTTGCACTGGATGTGAACCCTGTTCCCTTCCTTCCACATCTCCGTCTGCAGAGACTGTCCCGGATACACCGGCTTCATGAAACGCACCTGAAGCACAGATCAGGGTTATTAACAGAAATTAATTAATTAGATGATGTGCAATCAATTTGGACGGAGAATAAACATCACTATTATTGTGATAAATGAGAAAAGCATTGAATAGACATTACAGAAAGAATTTTTACAAATACATTTTTATATTAACCTTTGCATAAATAATACAAATTATAAATAATATTGAAATGATACTTTAAATATGAAACTGCGCCAGTAGGTGGCCGCGAGTGAGTCATTAAATCACTCAGAAATTATTCCGTAAAGAAGGAGTCACTGAATCACTGACTGATTCGTTCAAAGCTGTAGATTAATTCAGTAATGAATCACCGCTGTGTGTTTCTCAGCTGTGAAACAGTGCTGCTGGTGTGAAATTGCTAAACTAAACCATACTTTGGGAGTTCGTAGCGGGTTCGCAAATCATTTGAGTCAGTTCGGGAGTTCAAAGCGGGATGGCAAATCATTTGAGTCATTTCGAGAGTTCGTAGCGGGATCGCGAATCATTTGAGTCAGTTCGAGAGTTCGTAGCGGGATCGCGAATCATTTGAGTCATTTCGAGAGTTCTTAGCGGGATCGCGAATCATTTGAGTCATTTCGAGAGTTCGTAGCGGGATCGCGAATCATTTGAGTCATTTCGAGAGTTCGTAGCGGGAGCGCGAATCATTTGAGTCATTTCGAGAGTTCGTAGCGGGAGCGCGAATCATTTGAGTCATTTCGAGAGTTCGTAGCGGGAGCGCGAATCATTTGAGTCATTTCGAGAGTTCGTAGCGGGATCGCGAATCATTTGAGTCATTTCGAGAGTTCATAGCGGTTAGGGAACATCCAGGTGGACACACACACACACACACACACACACACACACACACACGGTGTCCAAACAACATCAAGGTCTTTATAAACTGTTACAGCACTTACTCAGATTGACAAGATTGCGGTTTGAAGTTAAGGAATTAGTTTTATTAATTTTTTTTAATGTTTATGTCAGTTTTAATAATTTTAGCATTTCAACTTTTTTGAAAAAAAAAAAAAAAGCTTTAATTCAATTACAGAAAACTATTTTTAGTAGTTTCAGTCTTAGTTAACAACAATGACACATAGTTGGTTGCTTTGGGAATGAATTACTAGTTAGGAATAAAAGTTTAACTGTGTGTGCTTATTTTACATATTTATTTTTTTAAATAAAATGTAAAAATTATATATGTTTTGTACGAGTTTCTGTCTTCTGCTGAATGCTAAAAAGATGATGCTTTAAACACCAAACAGTTGATGGTACCCATTCACTTCCATAGTATTTCTTCCTGTAGCACAGAAGTCAATGGGTGCCGTTCACGAAACGCACCTGAAGCACAGATCAGGGTTATTAGCAGAAATTCATTAATTAGATGATGTGCAATCAATTTGGACGGAGAATAAACATCACTATTATTGTGATAAATGAGAAAAGGATTGAATAGACATTACAGAAAGAATTTTTACAAATAAATTTTTATATTAACCTTTGCATAAATAATACAAATTATAAATAATATTGAAATGATACTTTAAATATTAAAGTACGCCAGTAGGTGGCCGCGAGTGAGTCATTAAATCACTCAGAAATTATTCCGTAATGAAGGAGTCACTGAATCACTGATTGATTCGTTCAAAGCTGTAGATTCATTCAGTAATGAATCACCGCTGTGTGGTTCTCAGCTGTGAAACAGTGCTGCTGGTGTGAAATTGCTAAACTAAACCATACTTTGGGAGTTCGTAGCGGGTTCGCGAATCATTTGAGTCAGTTCGGGAGTTCAAAGCGGGATCTCGAATCATTTGAGTCAGTTCGTGAGTTCGTAGCGGGATCGCGAATCATTTGAGTCATTTCGAGAGTTCGTAGCGGGTTCGCGAATCATTTGAGTCATTTCGAGAGTTCGTAGCGGGATCGCGAATCATTTGAGACATTTCGAGAGTTCGTAGCGGGATCGCGAATCATTTGAGTCATTTCGAGAGTTCGTAGCGGTTAGGGAACATCCAGGTGGACACACACACACACACACACACACACACGGTGTCCAAACAACATCAAGGTCTTTATAAACTGTTACAGCACTTACTCAGATTGACAAGATTGCAGTTTGAAGTTTAGGAATTAGTTTTATTAATTTTTTTTAATGTTTATGTCAGTTTTAATAATTTTAGCATTTCAACTTTTTTGAAAAAAAAAGAAGCTTTAATTCAATTACAGAAAACTGTTTTTAGTAGTTTCAGTCTTAGTTAACAACAATGACACATAGTTGGTTGCTTTGGGAATGAATTATTAGTTAGGAATAAAAGTTTAACTGTGTGTGCTTATTTTACATATTTATTTTTTTTAAATAAAATGTAAAAATTATATATGTTTTGTACGAGTTTCTGTCTTCTGCTGAACGCTAAAAAGATGATGCTTTAAACACCAAACGGTTGATGGTACCCATTCACTTCCATAGTATTTCTTCCTGTAGCACAGAAGTCAATGGGTGCCGTTCACGAAACGCACCTGAAGCACAGATCAGGGTTATTAACAGAAATTCATTAATTAGATGATGTGCAATCAATTTGGACGGAGAATAAACATCACTATTATTGTGATAAATGAGAAAAGCATTGAATAGATATTACAGAAAGAATTTTTACAAATAAATTTTTATATTAACCTTTGCATAAATAATACAAATTATAATATTGAAATGATACTTTAAATATGAAACTGCGCCAGTAGGTGGCCGCGAGTGAGTCATTAAATCACTCAGAAATTATTCCGTAATGAAGGAGTCACTGAATCACTGACTGATTCGTTCAAAGCTGTAGATTAATTCAGTAATGAATCACCGCTGTGTGGTTCTCAGCTGTGAAACAGTGCTGCTGGTGTGAAATTGCTAAACTAAACCATACTTTGGGAGTTCGTAGCGGGTTCGCGAATCATTTGAGTCAGTTCGGGAGTTCAAAGCGGGATCTCGAATCATTTGAGTCAGTTCGTGAGTTCGTAGCGGGATCGCGAATCATTTGAGTCATTTCGAGAGTTCGTAGCGCGTTCGCGAATCATTTTAGTCATTTCGAGAGTTCGTAGCGGGATCGCGAATCATTTGAGTCATTTCGAGAGTTCGTAGCGGGATCGCGAATCATTTGAGTCATTTCGAGAGTTCGTAGCGGGATCGCGAATCATTTGAGTCATTTCGAGAGTTCGTAGCGGGATCGCGAATCATTTGAGTCATTTCGAGAGTTCGTAGCGGTTAGGGAACATCCAGGTGGACACACACACACACACACACACACACACACACACACACGGTGTCCAAACAACATCAAGGTCTTTATAAACTGTTACAGCACTTATTCAGATTGACAAGATTGCAGTTTGAAGTTTAGGAATTAGTTTTATTAATTTTTTTTAATATTTATGTCAGTTTTAATAATTTTAGCATTTCAACTTTTTTGAAAAAAAAAAGAAGCTTTAATTCAATTACAGAAAACTGTTTTTAGTAGTTTCAGTCTTAGTTAACAACAATGACACATAGTTGGTTGCTTTGGGAATGAATTATTAGTTAGGAATAAAAGTTTAACTGTGTGTGCTTATTTTACATATTTATTTTTTTAAATAAAATGTAAAAATTATATATGTTTTGTACGAGTTTCTGTCTTCTGCTGAATGCTAAAAAGATGATGCTTTAAACACCAAACGGTTGATGGTACCCATTCACTTCCATAGTATTTCTTCCTGTAGCACAGAAGTCAATGGGTGCCGTCAACGGTTCGCTCTCAAAAAAACATCTTCTTTAGTGTTCAACAGAAAAAAAAAAACACTTGTTCAGGCTGAGGAAGAGTAAACGATCGCATGATTTGATTGTTTGATTCCTCTCACACAAACAATACAGTTATATGAGTGTTAATCTAAACTGTGTTTGAATATGAAGCACTTTGTGTGTGAAGACATTTGTCAATCAACCAATCAGCTGTCACTCGATTTCAGAGCCGCTAACTAGAATAAGATCACAGCTACTTTTAATTTCAGTATAAATATGGAGTTGAACACAAGGCTTGATGAACTAATACTTTGATAAAGATAAAGCATATTTATAATCATCAAGGCTCCTGCAGACGTATGTTTTAGGAAGATTGTTCAGGGTTTATTTTTTTACTTTTCTTTTACCTGCCACCTTTCGACTCGGACACAAACACAAGATATTTTAATTTGATGAAGGTCATGGTGTTCTTCTTCAAAATATATTCTCTTAATAGTTCATTCTATTCCTCGCCCCTTTGGCAGATATCTTTGCTTGTGTTAAGAGAATGAATGTTATTCTGCAGTGTCTGGCTCACTCCAATCTCGGATAGTTCTGCCGTCTTTGCTGATCTCCATCCGAACACAGCGTTGACCTTCTTCACCAGCTCCTGACCGCCATCTCTGATCCTGCGTGCGATCTCAGAGATGTGTGTGTGTGTGTGTGTGTGTGTGTGTGCAGACCTGCGGAGACCCGGCTCTGACACACACATCCATCTGCAGATCTATATACGCTCCAGACAGCACCACGTCTCCGCTCTCCTTCACCTAGAGCCAGAACAGATCAGCGCTAAACACACACTGAAGGACTAAACACACACACCGAACGCTTCGTCACCTTGCACTGGATGTGAATCCTGTTCCCTTCCTTCCACATCTCCGTCTGCAGAGATTGTCCCGGATACACCGGCTTCACGAAACGCACATGAAGCACAGATCAGGGTTATTAACAGAAATTCATTAATTAGATGATGTGCAATCAATTTGGACGGAGAATAAACATCACTATTATTGTGATAAATGAGAAAAGCATTGAATAGACATTACAGAAAGAATTTTTACAAATACATTTTTATATTAACCTTTGCATAAATAATACAAATTATAAATAATATTGAAATGATACTTTAAATATGAAACTGCGCCAGTAGGTGGCCGCGAGTGAGTCATTAAATCACTCAGAAATTATTCCGTAATGAAGGAGTCACTGAATCACTGACTGATTCGTTCAAAGCTGTAGATTCATTCAGTAATGAATCACCGCTGTGTGTTTCTCAGCTGTGAAACAGTGCTGCTGGAGTGAAATTGCTAAACTAAACCATACTTTGGGAGTTCGTAGCGGGTTCGCAAATCATTTGAGTCAGTTCGGGAGTTCAAAGCGGGATCGCAAATCATTTGAGTCATTTCGAGAGTTCGTAGCGGGATCGCGAATCATTTGAGTCAGTTCGAGAGTTCGTAGCGGGATCGCGAATCATTTGAGTCATTTCGAGAGTTCGTAGCGGGATCGCGAATCATTTGAGTCATTTCGAGAGTTCGTAGCGGGAGCGCGAATCATTTGAGTCATTTCGAGAGTTCGTAGCGGGAGCGCGAATCATTTGAGTCATTTCGAGAGTTCGTAGCGGGATCGCGAATCATTTGAGTCATTTCGAGAGTTCGTAGCGGGAGCGCGAATCATTTGAGTCATTTCGAGAGTTCGTAGAGTGAGCGCGAATCATTTGAGTCATTTCGAGAGTTCGTAGCGGGAGCGCGAATCATTTGAGTCATTTCGAGAGTTCGTAGCGGGAGCGCGAATCATTTGAGTCATTTCGAGAGTTCGTAGCGGGAGCGCGATTCATTTGAGTCATTTCGAGAGTTCGTAGCAGGATCGCGAATCATTTGAGTCATTTCGAGAGTTCATAGCGGTTAGGGAACATCCAGGTGGACACACACACACACACACACACACAGTGTCCAAACAACATCAAGGTCTTTATAAACTGTTACAGCACTTACTCAAATTGACAAGATTGCAGTTTGAAGTTTAGGAATTAGTTTTATTAATTTTTTTAAATGTTTATGTCAGTTTTAATAATTTTAGCATTTCAACTTTTTTGAAAAAAAAAAGAAGCTTTAATTCAATTACAGAAAACTGTTATTAGTAGTTTCAGTCTTAGTTAACAACAATGACACATAGTTGGTTGCTTTGGGAATGAATTACTAGTTAGGAATAAAAGTTTAACTGTGTGTGCTTATTTTACATATTTATTTTTTTAAATAAAATGTAAAAATTAGATATGTTTTGTACGAGTTTCTGTCTTCTGCTGAATGCTAAAAAGATGATGCTTTAAACACCAAACGGTTGATGGTACCCATTCACTTCCATAGTATTTCTTCCTGTAGCACAGAAGTCAATGGGTGCCGTCAACGGTTCGCTCTCAAAAAAACATCTTCTTTAGTGTTCAACAGAAAAAAAAAACACTTGTTCAGGCTGAGGAAGAGTAAACGATCGCATGATTTGATTGTTTGATTCCTCTCACACAAACAATACAGTTATATGAGTGTTAATCTAAACTGTGTTTGAATATGAAGCACTTTGTGTGTGAAGACATTTGTCAATCAACCAATCAGCTGTCACTCGATTTCAGAGCCGCTAACTAGAATAAGATCACAGCTACTTTTAATTTCAGTATAAATATGGAGTTGAACACAAGGCTTGATGAACTAATACTTTGATAAAGATAAAGCATATTTATAATCATCAAGGCTCCTGCAGACGTATGTTTTAGGAAGTTTGTTCAGGGTTTATTTTTTTACTTTTCTTTTACCTGCCACCTTTCGACTCGGACACAAACACAAGATATTTTAATTTGATGAAGGTCATGGTGTTCTTCTTCAAAATATATTCTCTTAATAGTTCATTCTATTCCTCGCCCCTTTGGCAGATATCTTTGCTTGTGTTAAGAGAATGAATGTTATTCTGCAGTGTCTGGCTCACTCCAATCTCGGATAGTTCTGCCGTCTTTGCTGATCTCCATCCGAACACAGCGTTGACCTTCTTCACCAGCTCCTGACCGCCATCTCTGATCCTGCGTGCGATCTCAGAGATGTGTGTGTGTGTGTGTGTGTGTGTGCAGACCTGCGGAGACCCGGCTCTGACACACACATCCATCTGCAGATCTATATACGCTCCAGACAGCACCACGTCTCCGCTCTCCTTCACCTAGAGCCAGAACAGATCAGCGCTAAACACACACTGAAGGACTAAACACACACACCGAACGCTTCGTCACCTTGCACTGGATGTGAATCCTGTTCCCTTCCTTCCACATCTCCGTCTGCAGAGATTGTCCCGGATACACCGGCTTCACGAAACGCACATGAAGCACAGATCAGGGTTATTAACAGAAATTCATTAATTAGATGATGTGCAATCAATTTGGACGGAGAATAAACATCACTATTATTGTGATAAATGAGAAAAGCATTGAATAGACATTACAGAAAGAATTTTTACAAATACATTTTTATATTAACCTTTGCATAAATAATACAAATTATAAATAATATTGAAATGATACTTTAAATATGAAACTGCGCCAGTAGGTGGCCGCGAGTGAGTCATTAAATCACTCAGAAATTATTCCGTAATGAAGGAGTCACTGAATCACTGACTGATTCGTTCAAAGCTGTAGATTCATTCAGTAATGAATCTCCGCTGTGTGTTTCTCAGCTGTGAAACAGTGCTGCTGGTGTGAAATTGCTAAACTAAACCATACTTTGGGAGTTCGTAGCGGGTTCGCAAATCATTTGAGTCAGTTCGGGAGTTCAAAGCGGGATCGCGAATCATTTGAGTCATTTCAAGAGTTCGTAGCGGGATCGCGAATCATTTGAGTCAGTTCGAGAGTTCGTAGCGGGATCGCGAATCATTTGAGTCATTTCGAGAGTTCGTAGCGGGATCGCGAATCATTTGAGTCATTTCGAGAGTTCGTAGCGGGAGCGCGAATCATTTGAGTCATTTCGAGAGTTCTTGGGGATCGCGAATCATTTGAGTCATTTCGAGAGTTCGTAGCGGGATCGCGAATCATTTGAGTCATTTCGAGAGTTCGTAGCGGGATCGCGAATCATTTGAGTCATTTCGAGAGTTCGTAGCGGGATCGCGAATCATTTGAGTCATTTCGAGAGTTCATAGCGGTTAGGGAACATCCAGGTGGACACACACACACACACACACACACACACACACGGTGTCCAAACAACATCAAGGTCTTTATAAACTGTTACAGCACTTACTCAGATTGACAAGATTGCAGTTTGAAGTTTAGGAATTAGTTTTATTAATTTTTTTAAATGTTTATGTCAGTTTTAATAATTTTAGCATTTCAACTTTTTGAAAAAAAAAAGAAGCTTTAATTCAATTACAGAAAACTGTTTTTAGTAGTTTCAGTCTTAGTTAACAACAATGACACATAGTTGGTTGCTTTGGGAATGAATTACTAGTTAGGAATAAAAGTTTAACTGTGTGTGCTTATTTTACATATTTATTTTTTTAAATAAAATGTAAAAATTATATATGTTTTGTACGAGTTTCTGTCTTCTGCTGAATGCTAAAAAGATGATGCTTTAAACACCAAACGGTTGATGGTACCCATTCACTTCCATAGTATTTCTTCCTGTAGCACAGAAGTCAATGGGTGCCGTCAACGGTTCGCTCTCAAAAAAACATCTTCTTTAGTGTTCAACAGAAAAAAAAAAACACTTGTTCAGGCTGAGGAAGAGTAAACGATCGCATGATTTGATTGTTTGATTCCTCTCACACAAACAATACAGTTATATGAGTGTTAATCTAAACTGTGTTTGAATATGAAGCACTTTGTGTGTGAAGACATTTGTCAATCAACCAATCAGCTGTCACTCGATTTCAGAGCCGCTAACTAGAATAAGATCACAGCTACTTTTAATTTCAGTATAAATATGGAGTTGAACACAAGGCTTGATGAACTAATACTTTGATAAAGATAAAGCATATTTATAATCATCAAGGCTCCTGCAGACGTATGTTTTAGGAAGATTGTCCAGGGTTTATTTTTTACTCTTTTCTTTTACCTGCCACCGTTCGACTCGGACACAAACACAAGATATTTTAATTTGATGAAGGTCATGCTGTTCTTCTTCAAAATATATTCTCTTAATAGTTCATTCTATTCCTCGCCCCTTTGGCAGATATCTTTGCTTGTGTTAAGAGAATGAATGTTATTCTGCAGTGTCTGGCTCACTCCACTCTCGGATAGTTCTGCCGTCTTTGCTGATCTCCATCCGAACACAGCGTTGACCTTCTTCACCAGCTCCTGACCGCCATCTCTGATCCTGCGTGCGATCTCAGAGATGTGTGTGTGTGTGTGTGTGTGTGTGTGTGTGTGTGCAGACCTGCGGAGACCCGGCTCTGACACACACATCCATCTGCAGATCTATATACGCTCCAGACAGCACCACGTCTCCGCTCTCCTTCACCTAGAGCCAGAACAGATCAGCGCTAAACACACACTGAAGGACTAAACACACACACCGAACGCTTCGTCACCTTGCACTGGATGTGAATCCTGTTCCCTTCCTTCCACATCTCCGTCTGCAGAGATTGTCCCGGATACACCGGCTTCACGAAACGCACATGAAGCACAGATCAGGGTTATTAACAGAAATTCATTAATTAGATGATGTGCAATCAATTTGGACGGAGAATAAACATCACTATTATTGTGATAAATGAGAAAAGCATTGAATAGACATTACAGAAAGAATTTTTACAAATACATTTTTATATTAACCTTTGCATAAATAATACAAATTATAAATAATATTGAAATGATACTTTAAATATGAAACTGCGCCAGTAGGTGGCCGCGAGTGAGTCATTAAATCACTCAGAAATTATTCCGTAATGAAGGAGTCACTGAATCACTGACTGATTCGTTCAAAGCTGTAGATTCATTCAGTAATGAATCACCGCTGTGTGTTTCTCAGCTGTGAAACAGTGCTGCTGGTGTGAAATTGCTAAACTAAACCATACTTTGGGAGTTCGTAGCGGGTTCGCAAATCATTTGAGTCAGTTCGGGAGTTCAAAGCGGGATCGCGAATCATTTGAGTCATTTCAAGAGTTCGTAGCGGGATCGCGAATCATTTGAGTCAGTTCGAGAGTTCGTAGCGGGATCGCGAATCATTTGAGTCATTTCGAGAGTTCGTAGCGGGATCGCGAATCATTTGAGTCATTTCGAGAGTTCGTAGCGGGAGCGCGAATCATTTGAGTCATTTCGAGAGTTCGTAGCGGGATCGCGAATCATTTGAGTCATTTCGAGAGTTCGTAGCGGGATCGCGAATCATTTGAGTCATTTCGAGAGTTCGTAGCGGGATCGCGAATCATTTGAGTCATTTCGAGAGTTCGTAGCGGGATCGCGAATCATTTGAGTCATTTCGAGAGTTCGTAGCGGGATCGCGAATCATTTGAGTCATTTCGAGAGTTCATAGCGGTTAGGGAACATCCAGGTGGACACACACACACACACACACACACACACGGTGTCCAAACAACATCAAGGTCTTTATAAACTGTTACAGCACTTACTCAGATTGACAAGATTGCAGTTTGAAGTTTAGGAATTAGTTTTATTAATTTTTTTAAATGTTTATGTCAGTTTTAATAATTTTAGCATTTCAACTTTTTGAAAAAAAAAAGAAGCTTTAATTCAATTACAGAAAACTGTTATTAGTAGTTTCAGTCTTAGTTAACAACAATGACACATAGTTGGTTGCTTTGGGAATGAATTACTAGTTAGGAATAAAAGTTTAACTGTGTGTGCTTATTTTACATATTTATTTTTTTAAATAAAATGTAAAAATTATATATGTTTTGTGCGAGTTTCTGTCTTCTGCTGAATGCTAAAAAGATGATGCTTTAAACACCAAACGGTTGATGGTACCCATTCACTTCCATAGTATTTCTTCCTGTAGCACAGAAGTCAATGGGTGCCGTCAACGGTTCGCTCTCAAAAAAACATCTTCTTTAGTGTTCAACAGAAAAAAAAAAACACTTGTTCAGGCTGAGGAAGAGTAAACGATCGCATGATTTGATTGTTTGATTCCTCTCACACAAACAATACAGTTATATGAGTGTTAATCTAAACTGTGTTTGAATATGAAGTACTTTGTGTGTGAAGACATTTGTCAATCAACCAATCAGCTGTCACTCGATTTCAGAGCCGCTAACTAGAATAAGATCACAGCTACTTTTAATTTCAGTATAAATATGGAGTTGAACACAAGGCTTGATGAACTAATACTTTGATAAAGATAAAGCATATTTATACTCATCAAGGCTCCTGCAGACGTATGTTTTAGGAAGATTGTCCAGGGTTTATTTTTTACTCTTTTCTTTTACCTGCCACCGTTCGACTCGGACACAAACACAAGATATTTTAATTTGATGAAGGTCATGCTGTTCTTCTTCAAAATATATTCTCTTAATAGTTCATTCTATTCCTCGCCCCTTTGGCAGATATCTTTGCTTGTGTTAAGAGAATGAATGTTATTCTGCAGTGTCTGGCTCACTCCACTCTCGGATAGTTCTGCCGTCTTTGCTGATCTCCATCCGAACACAGCGTTGACCTTCTTCACCAGCTCCTGACCGCCATCTCTGATCCTGCGTGCGATCTCAGAGATGTGTGTGTGTGTGTGTGTGTGTGTGTGTGTGCAGACCTGCGGAGACCCGGCTCTGACACACACATCCATCTGCAGATCTATATACGCTCCAGACAGCACCACGTCTCCGCTCTCCTTCACCTAGAGCCAGAACAGATCAGCGCTAAACACACACTGAAGGACTAAACACACACACCGAACGCTTCGTCACCTTGCACTGGATGTGAATCCTGTTCCCTTCCTTCCACATCTCCGTCTGCAGAGACTGTCCCGGATACACCGGCTTCATGAAACGCACCTGAAGCACAGATCAGGGTTATTAACAGAAATTAATTAATTAGATGATGTGCAATCAATTTGGACGGAGAATAAACATCACTATTATTGTGATAAATGAGAAAAGCATTGAATAGACATAACAGAAAGAATTTTTACAAATACATTTTTATATTAACCTTTGCATAAATAATACAAATTATAAATAATATTGAAATGATACTTTAAATATGAAACTGCGCCAGTAGGTGGCCGCGAGTGAGTCATTAAATCACTCAGAAATTATTCCGTAATGAAGGAGTCACTGAATCACTGACTGATTCGTTCAAACCTGTAGATTAATTCAGTAATGAATCACCGCTGTGTGTTTCTCAGCTGTGAAACAGTGCTGCTGGTGTGAAATTGCTAAACTAAACCATACTTTGGGAGTTCGTAGCGGGTTCGCAAATCATTTGAGTCAGTTCGGGAGTTCAAAGCGGGATGGCGAATCATTTGAGTCATTTCGAGAGTTCGTAGCGGGATCGCGAATCATTTGAGTCAGTTCGAGAGTTCGTAGCGGGATCGCGAATCATTTGAGTCATTTCGAGAGTTCGTAGCGGGAGCGCGAATCATTTGAGTCATTTCGAGAGTTCGTAGCGGGATCGCGAATCATTTGAGTCATTTCGAGAGTTCGTAGCGGGATCGCAAATCATTTGAGTCATTTCGAGAGTTCGTAGCGGGAGCGCGAATCATTTGAGTCATTTCGAGAGTTCGTAGCGGGAGCGCGAATCATTTGAGTCATTTCGAGAGTTCGTAGCGGGAGCGCGAATCATTTGAGTCATTTCGAGAGTTCGTAGCGGGATCGCGAATCATTTGAGTCATTTCGAGAGTTCATAGCGGTTAGGGAACATCCAGGTGGACACACACACACACACACACACACACACACGGTGTCCAAACAACATCAAGGTCTTTATAAACTGTTACAGCACTTACTCAGATTGACAAGATTGCGGTTTGAAGTTAAGGAATTAGTTTTATTATTTTTTTTTAATGTTTATGTCAGTTTTAATAATTTTAGCATTTCAACTTTTTTGAAAAAAAAAAAAAAGCTTTAATTCAATTACAGAAAACTGTTTTTAGTAGTTTCAGTCTTAGTTAACAACAATGACACATAGTTGGTTGCTTTGGGAATGAATTACTAGTTAGGAATAAAAGTTTAACTGTGTGTGCTTATTTTACATATTTATTTTTTTAAATAAAATGTAAAAATTATATATGTTTTGTACGAGTTTCTGTCTTCTGCTGAATGCTAAAAAGATGATGCTTTAAACACCAAACAGTTGATGGTACCCATTCACTTCCATAGTATTTCTTCCTGTAGCACAGAAGTCAATGGGTGCCGTTCACGAAACGCACCTGAAGCACAGATCAGGGTTATTAGCAGAAATTCATTAATTAGATGATGTGCAATCAATTTGGACGGAGAATAAACATCACTATTATTGTGATAAATGAGAAAAGGATTGAATAGACATTACAGAAAGAATTTTTACAAATAAATTTTTATATTAACCTTTGCATAAATAATACAAATTATAAATAATATTGAAATTATACTTTAAATATTAAAGTACGCCAGTAGGTGGCCGCGAGTGAGTCATTAAATCACTCAGAAATTATTCCGTAATGAAGGAGTCACTGAATCACTGATTGATTCGTTCAAAGCTGTAGATTCATTCAGTAATGAATCACCGCTGTGTGGTTCTCAGCTGTGAAACAGTGCTGCTGGTGTGAAATTGCTAAACTAAACCATACTTTGGGAGTTCGTAGCGGGTTCGCGAATCATTTGAGTCAGTTCGGGAGTTCAAAGCGGGATCTCGAATCATTTGAGTCAGTTCGTGAGTTCGTAGCGGGATCGCGAATCATTTGAGTCATTTCGAGAGTTCGTAGCGGGTTCGCGAATCATTTGAGTCATTTCGAGAGTTCGTAGCGGGATCGCGAATCATTTGAGACATTTCGAGAGTTCGTAGCGGGATCGCGAATCATTTGAGTCATTTCGAGAGTTCGTAGCGGTTAGGGAACATCCAGGTGGACACACACACACACACACACACACACACGGTGTCCAAACAACATCAAGGTCTTTATAAACTGTTACAGCACTTACTCAGATTGACAAGATTGCAGTTTGAAGTTTAGGAATTAGTTTTATTAATTTTTTTTAATGTTTATGTCAGTTTTAATAATTTTAGCATTTCAACTTTTTTGAAAAAAAAAGAAGCTTTAATTCAATTACAGAAAACTGTTTTTAGTAGTTTCAGTCTTAGTTAACAACAATGACACATAGTTGGTTGCTTTGGGAATGAATTATTAGTTAGGAATAAAAGTTTAACTGTGTGTGCTTATTTTACATATTTATTTTTTTTAAATAAAATGTAAAAATTATATATGTTTTGTACGAGTTTCTGTCTTCTGCTGAACGCTAAAAAGATGATGCTTTAAACACCAAACGGTTGATGGTACCCATTCACTTCCATAGTATTTCTTCCTGTAGTACAGAAGTCAATGGGTGCCGTTCACGAAACGCACCTGAAGCACAGATCAGGGTTATTAACAGAAATTCATTAATTAGATGATGTGCAATCAATTTGGACGGAGAATAAACATCACTATTATTGTGATAAATGAGAAAAGCATTGAATAGATATTACAGAAAGAATTTTTACAAATAAATTTTTATATTAACCTTTGCATAAATAATACAAATTATAATATTGAAATGATACTTTAAATATGAAACTGCGCCAGTAGGTGGCCGCGAGTGAGTCATTAAATCACTCAGAAATTATTCCGTAATGAAGGAGTCACTGAATCACTGACTGATTCGCTCAAAGCTGTAGATTAATTCAGTAATGAATCACCGCTGTGTGGTTCTCAGCTGTGAAACAGTGCTGCTGGTGTGAAATTGCTAAACTAAACCATACTTTGGGAGTTCGTAGCGGGTTCGCGAATCATTTGAGTCAGTTCGGGAGTTCAAAGCGGGATCTCGAATCATTTGAGTCAGTTCGTGAGTTCGTAGCGGGATCGCGAATCATTTGAGTCATTTCGAGAGTTCGTAGCGCGTTCGCGAATCATTTTAGTCATTTCGAGAGTTCGTAGCGGGAGCGCGAATCATTTGAGTCATTTCGAGAGTTCGTAGCGGGATCGCGAATCATTTGAGTCATTTCGAGAGTTCGTAGCGGGATCGCGAATCATTTGAGTCATTTCGAGAGTTCGTAGCGGGATCGCGAATCATTTGAGTCATTTCGAGAGTTCGTAGCGGGATCGCGAATCATTTGAGTCATTTCGAGAGTTCATAGCGGTTAGGGAACATCCAGGTGGACACACACACACACACACACACACACACACGGTGTCCAAACAACATCAAGGTCTTTATAAACTGTTACAGCACTTACTCAGATTGACAAGATTGCAGTTTGAAGTTTAGGAATTAGTTTTATTAATTTTTTTAAATGTTTATGTCAGTTTTAATAATTTTAGCATTTCAACTTTTTTGAAAAAAAAAAGAAGCTTTAATTAAATTACAGAAAACTGTTATTAGTAGTTTCAGTCTTAGTTAACAACAATGACACATAGTTGGTTGCTTTGGGAATGAATTACTAGTTAGGAATAAAAGTTTAACTGTGTGTGCTTATTTTACATATTTATTTTTTTAAATAAAATGTAAAAATTAGATATGTTTTGTACGAGTTTCTGTCTTCTGTTGAATGCTAAAAAGATGATGCTTTAAACACCAAACGGTTGATGGTACCCATTCACTTCCATAGTATTTCTTCCTGTAGCACAGAAGTCAATGGGTGCCGTCAACGGTTCGCTCTCAAAAAAACATCTTCTTTAGTGTTCAACAGAAAAAAAAAACACTTGTTCAGGCTGAGGAAGAGTAAACGATCGCATGATTTGATTGTTTGATTCCTCTCACACAAACAATACAGTTATATGAGTGTTAATCTAAACTGTGTTTGAATATGAAGCACTTTGTGTGTGAAGACATTTGTCAATCAACCAATCAGCTGTCACTCGATTTCAGAGCCGCTAACTAGAATAAGATCACAGCTACTTTTAATTTCAGTATAATTATGGAGTTGAACACAAGGCTTGATGAACTAATACTTTGATAAAGATAAAGCATATTTATAATCATCAAGGCTCCTGCAGACGTATGTTTTAGGAAGATTGTCCAGGGTTTATTTTTTACTCTTTTCTTTTACCTGCCACCGTTCGACTCGGACACAAACACAAGATATTTTAATTTGATGAAGGTCATGGTGTTCTTCTTCAAAATATATTCTCTTAATAGTTCATTCTATTCCTCGCCCCTTTGGCAGATATCTTTGCTTGTGTTAAGAGAATGAATGTTATTCTGCAGTGTCTGGCTCACTCCACTCTCGGATAGTTCTGCCGTCTTTGCTGATCTCCATCCGAACACAGCGTTGACCTTCTTCACCAGCTCCTGACCGCCATCTCTGATCCTGCGTGCGATCTCAGAGATGTGTGTGTGTGTGTGTGTGTGTGTGTGTGTGCAGACCTGCGGAGACCCGGCTCTGACACACACATCCATCTGCAGATCTATATACGCTCCAGACAGCACCACGTCTCCGCTCTCCTTCACCTAGAGCCAGAACAGATCAGCGCTAAACACACACTGAAGGACTAAACACACACACCGAACGCTTCGTCACCTTGCACTGGATGTGAATCCTGTTCCCTTCCTTCCACATCTCCGTCTGCAGAGACTGTCCCGGATACACCGGCTTCACGAAACGCACCTGAAGCACAGATCAGGGTTATTAACAGAAATTAATTAATTAGATGATGTGCAATCAATTTGGACGGAGAATAAACATCACTATTATTGTGATAAATGAGAAAAGCATTGAATAGACATTACAGAAAGAATTTTTACAAATACATTTTTATATTAACCTTTGCATAAATAATAATACAAATTATAAATAATATTGAAATGATACTTTAAATATGAAACTGCGCCAGTAGGTGGCCGCGAGTGAGTCATTAAATCACTCAGAAATTATTCCGTAATGAAGGAGTCACTGAATCACTGACTGATTCGTTCAAACCTGTAGATTAATTCAGTAATGAATCACCGCTGTGTGTTTCTCAGCTGTGAAACAGTGCTGCTGGTGTGAAATTGCTAAACTAAACCATACTTTGGGAGTTCGTAGCGGGTTCGCAAATCATTTGAGTCAGTTCGGGAGTTCAAAGCGGGATGGCGAATCATTTGAGTCATTTCGAGAGTTCGTAGCGGGATCGCGAATCATTTGAGTCAGTTCGAGAGTTCGTAGCGGGATCGCGAATCATTTGAGTCATTTCGAGAGTTCGTAGCGGGATCGCGAATCATTTGAGTCATTTCGAGAGTTCGTAGCGGGAGCGCGAATCATTTGAGTCATTTCGAGAGTTCGTAGCGGGATCGCGAATCATTTGAGTCATTTCGAGAGTTCGTAGCGGGATCGCGAATCATTTGAGTCATTTCGAGAGTTCGTAGCGGGAGCGCGAATCATTTGAGTCATTTCGAGAGTTCGTAGCGGGAGCGCGAATCATTTGAGTCATTTCGAGAGTTCGTAGCGGGAGCGCGAATCATTTGAGTCATTTCGAGAGTTCGTAGCGGGATCGCGAATCATTTGAGTCATTTCGAGAGTTCATAGCGGTTAGGGAACATCCAGGTGGACACACACACACACACACACACACACACACACACACACGGTGTCCAAACAACATCAAGGTCTTTATAAACTGTTACAGCACTTACTCAGATTGACAAGATTGCGGTTTGAAGTTAAGGAATTAGTTTTATTAATTTTTTTAATGTTTATGTCAGTTTTAATAATTTTAGCATTTCAACTTTTTTGAAAAAAAAAAAAAAGCTTTAATTCAATTACAGAAAACTGTTTTTAGTAGTTTCAGTCTTAGTTAACAACAATGACACATAGTTGGTTGCTTTGGGAATGAATTACTAGTTAGGAATAAAAGTTTAACTGTGTGTGCTTATTTTACATATTTATTTTTTTAAATAAAATGTAAAAATTATTTATGTTTTGTACGAGTTTCTGTCTTCTGCTGAATGCTAAAAAGATGATGCTTTAAACACCAAACAGTTGATGGTACCCATTCACTTCCATAGTATTTCTTCCTGTAGCACAGAAGTCAATGGGTGCCGATTCACGAAACGCACCTGAAGCACAGATCAGGGTTATTAGCAGAAATTCATTAATTAGATGATGTGCAATCAATTTGGACGGAGAATAAACATCACTATTATTGTGATAAATGAGAAAAGGATTGAATAGACATTACAGAAAGAATTTTTACAAATAAATTTTTATATTAACCTTTGCATAAATAATACAAATTATAAATAATATTGAAATTATACTTTAAATATTAAAGTACGCCAGTAGGTGGCCGCGAGTGAGTCATTAAATCACTCAGAAATTATTCCGTAATGGAGTCACTGAATCACTGATTGATTCGTTCAAAGCTGTAGATTCATTCAGTAATGAATCACCGCTGTGTGGTTCTCAGCTGTGAAACAGTGCTGCTGGTGTGAAATTGCTAAACTAAACCATACTTTGGGAGTTCGTAGCGGGTTCGCGAATCATTTGAGTCAGTTCGGGAGTTCAAAGCGGGATCTCGAATCATTTGAGTCAGTTCGTGAGTTCGTAGCGGGATCGCGAATCATTTGAGTCATTTCGAGAGTTCGTAGCGGGTTCGCGAATCATTTGAGTCATTTCGAGAGTTCGTAGCGGGATCGCGAATCATTTGAGACATTTCGAGAGTTCGTAGCGGGATCGCGAATCATTTGAGTCATTTCGAGAGTTCGTAGCGGTTAGGGAACATCCAGGTGGACACACACACACACACACACACACACACACACACACACACACACGGTGTCCAAACAACATCAAGGTCTTTATAAACTGTTACAGCACTTACTCAGATTGACAAGATTGCAGTTTGAAGTTTAGGAATTAGTTTTATTAATTTTTTTTAATGTTTATGTCAGTTTTAATAATTTTAGCATTTCAACTTTTTTGAAAAAAAAAGAAGCTTTAATTCAATTACAGAAAACTGTTTTTAGTAGTTTCAGTCTTAGTTAACAACAATGACACATAGTTGGTTGCTTTGGGAATGAATTATTAGTTAGGAATAAAAGTTTAACTGTGTGTGCTTATTTTACATATTTATTTTTTTTAAATAAAATGTAAAAATTATATATGTTTTGTACGAGTTTCTGTCTTCTGCTGAACGCTAAAAAGATGATGCTTTAAACACCAAACGGTTGATGGTACCCATTCACTTCCATAGTATTTCTTCCTGTAGTACAGAAGTCAATGGGTGCCGTTCACGAAACGCACCTGAAGCACAGATCAGGGTTATTAACAGAAATTCATTAATTAGATGATGTGCAATCAATTTGGACGGAGAATAAACATCACTATTATTGTGATAAATGAGAAAAGCATTGAATAGATATTACAGAAAGAATTTTTACAAATAAATTTTTATATTAACCTTTGCATAAATAATACAAATTATAATATTGAAATGATACTTTAAATATGAAACTGCGCCAGTAGGTGGCCGCGAGTGAGTCATTAAATCACTCAGAAATTATTCCGTAATGAAGGAGTCACTGAATCACTGACTGATTCGTTCAAAGCTGTAGATTAATTCAGTAATGAATCACCGCTGTGTGTTTCTCAGCTGTGAAACAGTGCTGCTGGTGTGAAATTGCTAAACTAAACCATACTTTGGGAGTTCGTAGCGGGTTCGCGAATCATTTGAGTCAGTTCGGGAGTTCAAAGCGGGATCTCGAATCATTTGAGTCAGTTCGTGAGTTCGTAGCGGGATCGCGAATCATTTGAGTCATTTCGAGAGTTCGTAGCGCGTTCGCGAATCATTTTAGTCATTTCGAGAGTTCGTAGCGGGATCGCGAATCATTTGAGTCATTTCGAGAGTTCGTAGCGGGATCGCGAATCATTTGAGTCATTTCGAGAGTTCGTAGCGGGATCGCGAATCATTTGAGTCATTTCGAGAGTTCGTAGCGGGATCGCGAATCATTTGAGTCATTTCGAGAGTTCATAGCGGTTAGGGAACATCCAGGTGGACACACACACACACACACACACACACACACACACACACACACACACGGTGCCCAAACAACATCAAGGTCTTTATAAACTGTTACAGCACTTACTCAGATTGACAAGATTGCAGTTTGAAGTTTAGGAATTAGTTTTATTAATTTTTTTAAATGTTTATGTCAGTTTTAATAATTTTAGCATTTCAACTTTTTTGAAAAAAAAAAAGAAGCTTTAATTCAATTACAGAAAACTGTTATTAGTAGTTTCAGTCTTAGTTAACAACAATGACACATAGTTGGTTGCTTTGGGAATGAATTACTAGTTAGGAATAAAAGTTTAACTGTGTGTGCTTATTTTACATATTTATTTTTTTAAATAAAATGTAAAAATTAGATATGTTTTGTACGAGTTTCTGTCTTCTGCTGAATGCTAAAAAGATGATGCTTTAAACACCAAACGGTTGATGGTACCCATTCACTTCCATAGTATTTCTTCCTGTAGCACAGAAGTCAATGGGTGCCGTCAACGGTTCGCTCTCAAAAAAACATCTTCTTTAGTGTTCAACAGAAAAAAAAAACACTTGTTCAGGCTGAGGAAGAGTAAACGATCGCATGATTTGATTGTTTGATTCCTCTCACACAAACAATACAGTTATATGAGTGTTAATCTAAACTGTGTTTGAATATGAAGCACTTTGTGTGTGAAGACATTTGTCAATCAACCAATCAGCTGTCACTCGATTTCAGAGCCGCTAACTAGAATAAGATCACAGCTACTTTTAATTTCAGTATAAATATGGAGTTGAACACAAGGCTTGATGAACTAATACTTTGATAAAGATAAAGCATATTTATAATCATCAAGGCTCCTGCAGACGTATGTTTTAGGAAGATTGTCCAGGGTTTATTTTTTACTCTTTTCTTTTACCTGCCACCGTTCGACTCGGACACAAACACAAGATATTTTAATTTGATGAAGGTCATGGTGTTCTTCTTCAAAATATATTCTCTTAATAGTTCATTCTATTCCTCGCCCCTTTGGCAGATATCTTTGCTTGTGTTAAGAGAATGAATGTTATTCTGCAGTGTCTGGCTCACTCCACTCTCGGATAGTTCTGCCGTCTTTGCTGATCTCCATCCGAACACAGCGTTGACCTTCTTCACCAGCTCCTGACCGCCATCTCTGATCCTGCGTGCGATCTCAGAGATGTGTGTGTGTGTGTGTGTGTGTGTGTGCAGACCTGCGGAGACCCGGCTCTGACACACACATCCATCTGCAGATCTATATACGCTCCAGACAGCACCACGTCTCCGCTCTCCTTCACCTAGAGCCAGAACAGATCAGCGCTAAACACACACTGAAGGACTAAACACACACACCGAACGCTTCGTCACCTTGCACTGGATGTGAACCCTGTTCCCTTCCTTCCACATCTCCGTCTGCAGAGACTGTCCCGGATACACCGGCTTCATGAAACGCACCTGAAGCACAGATCAGGGTTATTAACAGAAATTAATTAATTAGATGATGTGCAATCAATTTGGACGGAGAATAAACATCACTATTATTGTGATAAATGAGAAAAGCATTGAATAGACATTACAGAAAGAATTTTTACAAATACATTTTTATATTAACCTTTGCATAAATAATACAAATTATAAATAATATTGAAATGATACTTTAAATATGAAACTGCGCCAGTAGGTGGCCGCGAGTGAGTCATTAAATCACTCAGAAATTATTCCGTAATGAAGGAGTCACTGAATCACTGACTGATTCGTTCAAAGCTGTAGATTAATTCAGTAATGAATCACCGCTGTGTGTTTCTCAGCTGTGAAACAGTGCTGCTGGTGTGAAATTGCTAAACTAAACCATACTTTGGGAGTTCGTAGCGGGTTCGCAAATCATTTGAGTCAGTTCGGGAGTTCAAAGCGGGATGGCAAATCATTTGAGTCATTTCGAGAGTTCGTAGCGGGATCGCGAATCATTTGAGTCAGTTCGAGAGTTCGTAGCGGGATCGCGAATCATTTGAGTCATTTCGAGAGTTCGTAGCGGGATCGCGAATCATTTGAGTCATTTCGAGAGTTCGTAGCGGGAGTGCGAATCATTTGAGTCATTTCGAGAGTTCGTAGCGGGATCGCGAATCATTTGAGTCATTTCGAGAGTTCGTAGCGGGATCGCGAATCATTTGAGTCATTTCGAGAGTTCGTAGCGGGAGCGCGAATCATTTGAGTCATTTCGAGAGTTCGTAGCGGGAGCGCGAATCATTTGAGTCATTTCGAGAGTTCGTAGCGGGAGCGCGAATCATTTGAGTCATTTCGAGAGTTCGTAGCGGGATCGCGAATCATTTGAGTCATTTCGAGAGTTCATAGCGGTTAGGGAACATCCAGGTGGACACACACACACACACACACACACACACACACACACACACGGTGTCCAAACAACATCAAGGTCTTTATAAACTGTTACAGCACTTACTCAGATTGACAAGATTGTGGTTTGAAGTTAAGGAATTAGTTTTATTAATTTTTTTTAATGTTTATGTCAGTTTTAATAATTTTAGCATTTCAACTTTTTTGAAAAAAAAAAAAAAGCTTTAATTCAATTACAGAAAACTATTTTTAGTAGTTTCAGTCTTAGTTAACAACAATGACACATAGTTGGTTGCTTTGGGAATGAATTACTAGTTAGGAATAAAAGTTTAACTGTGTGTGCTTATTTTACATATTTATTTTTTTAAATAAAATGTAAAAATTATATATGTTTTGTACGAGTTTCTGTCTTCTGCTGAATGCTAAAAAGATGATGCTTTAAACACCAAACAGTTGATGGTACCCATTCACTTCCATAGTATTTCTTCCTGTAGCACAGAAGTCAATGGGTGCCGTTCACGAAACGCACCTGAAGCACAGATCAGGGTTATTAGCAGAAATTCATTATTTAGATGATGTGCAATCAATTTGGACGGAGAATAAACATCACTATTATTGTGATAAATGAGAAAAGGATTGAATAGACATTACAGAAAGAATTTTTACAAATAAATTTTTATATTAACCTTTGCATAAATAATACAAATTATAAATAATATTGAAATGATACTTTAAATATTAAAGTACGCCAGTAGGTGGCCGCGAGTGAGTCATTAAATCACTCAGAAATTATTCCGTAATGAAGGAGTCACTGAATCACTGATTGATTCGTTCAAAGCTGTAGATTCATTCAGTAATGAATCACCGCTGTGTGGTTCTCAGCTGTGAAACAGTGCTGCTGGAGTGAAATTGCTAAACTAAACCATACTTTGGGAGTTCGTAGCGGGTTCGCGAATCATTTGAGTCAGTTCGGGAGTTCAAAGCGGGATCTCGAATCATTTGAGTCAGTTCGTGAGTTCGTAGCGGGATCGCGAATCATTTGAGTCATTTCGAGAGTTCGTAGCGGGTTCGCGAATCATTTGAGTCATTTCGAGAGTTCGTAGCGGGATCGCGAATCATTTGAGACATTTCGAGAGTTCGTAGAGGTTAGGGAACATCCAGGTGGACACACACACACACACACACACACACACACACACACACACACACACGGTGTCCAAACAACATCAAGGTCTTTATAAACTGTTACAGCACTTACTCAGATTGACAAGATTGCAGTTTGAAGTTTAGGAATTAGTTTTATTAATTTTTTTTAATGTTTATGTCAGTTTTAATAATTTTAGCATTTCAACTTTTTTGAAAAAAAAAGAAGCTTTAATTCAATTACAGAAAACTGTTTTTAGTAGTTTCAGTCTTAGTTAACAACAATGACACATAGTTGGTTGCTTTGGGAATGAATTATTAGTTAGGAATAAAAGTTTAACTGTGTGTGCTTATTTTACATATTTATTTTTTTTAAATAAAATGTAAAAATTATATATGTTTTGTACGAGTTTCTGTCTTCTGCTGAACGCTAAAAAGATGATGCTTTAAACACCAAACGGTTGATGGTACCCATTCACTTCCATAGTATTTCTTCCTGTAGTACAGAAGTCAATGGGTGCCGTTCACGAAACGCACCTGAAGCACAGATCAGGGTTATTAACAGAAATTCATTAATTAGATGATGTGCAATCAATTTGGACGGAGAATAAACATCACTATTATTGTGATAAATGAGAAAAGCATTGAATAGATATTACAGAAAGAATTTTTACAAATAAATTTTTATATTAACCTTTGCAAAAATAATACAAATTATAATATTGAAATGATACTTTAAATATGAAACTGCGCCAGTAGGTGGCCGCGAGTGAGTCATTAAATCACTCAGAAATTATTCCGTAATGAAGGAGTCACTGAATCACTGACTGATTCGTTCAAAGCTGTAGATTAATTCAGTAATGAATCACCGCTGTGTGGTTCTCAGCTGTGAAACAGTGCTGCTGGTGTGAAATTGCTAAACTAAACCATACTTTGGGAGTTCGTAGCGGGTTCGCGAATCATTTGAGTCAGTTCGGGAGTTCAAAGCGGGATCTCGAATCATTTGAGTCAGTTCGTGAGTTCGTAGCGGGATCGCGAATCATTTGAGTCATTTCGAGAGTTCGTAGCGCGTTCGCGAATCATTTTAGTCATTTCGAGAGTTCGTAGCGGGATCGCGAATCATTTGAGTCATTTCGAGAGTTCGTAGCGGGATCGCGAATCATTTGAGTCATTTCGAGAGTTCGTAGCGGGATCGCGAATCATTTGAGTCATTTCGAGAGTTCGTAGCGGGATCGCGAATCATTTGAGTCATTTCGAGAGTTCATAGCGGTTAGGGAACATCCAGGTGGACACACACACACACACACACACACACACACACGGTGTCCAAACAACATCAAGGTCTTTATAAACTGTTACAGCACTTACTCAGATTGACAAGATTGCAGTTTGAAGTTTAGGAATTAGTTTTATTAATTTTTTTAAATGTTTATGTCAGTTTTAATAATTTTAGCATTTCAACTTTTTTGAAAAAAAAAAGAAGCTTTAATTCAATTACAGAAAACTGTTATTAGTAGTTTCAGTCTTAGTTAACAACAATGACACATAGTTGGTTGCTTTGGGAATGAATTACTAGTTAGGAATAAAAGTTTAACTGTGTGTGCTTATTTTACATATTTATTTTTTTAAATAAAATGTAAAAATTAGATATGTTTTGTACGAGTTTCTGTCTTCTGCTGAATGCTAAAAAGATGATGCTTTAAACACCAAACGGTTGATGGTACCCATTCACTTCCATAGTATTTCTTCCTGTAGCACAGAAGTCAATGGGTGCCGTCAACGGTTCGCTGTCAAAAAAACATCTTCTTTAGTGTTCAACAGAAAAAAAAAACACTTGTTCAGGCTGAGGAAGAGTAAACGATCGCATGATTTGATTGTTTGATTCCTCTCACACAAACAATACAGTTTTATGAGTGTTAATCTAAACTGTGTTTGAATATGAAGCACTTTGTGTGTGAAGACATTTGTCAATCAACCAATCAGCTGTCACTCGATTTCAGAGCCGCTAACTAGAATAAGATCACAGCTACTTTTAATTTCAGTATAAATATGGAGTTGAACACAAGGCTTGATGAACTAATACTTTGATAAAGATAAAGCATATTTATAATCATCAAGGCTCCTGCAGACGTATGTTTTAGGAAGATTGTCCAGGGTTTATTTTTTACTCTTTTCTTTTACCTGCCACCGTTCGACTCGGACACAAACACAAGATATTTTAATTTGATGAAGGTCATGGTGTTCTTCTTCAAAATATATTCTCTTAATAGTTCATTCTATTCCTCGCCCCTTTGGCAGATATCTTTGCTTGTGTTAAGAGAATGAATGTTATTCTGCAGTGTCTGGCTCACTCCACTCTCGGATAGTTCTGCCGTCTTTGCTGATCTCCATCCGAACACAGCGTTGACCTTCTTCACCAGCTCCTGACCGCCATCTCTGATCCTGCGTGCGATCTCAGAGATGTGTGTGTGTGTGTGTGTGTGTGTGTGTGTGTGTGTGTGTGTGTGTGTGCAGACCTGCGGAGACCCGGCTCTGACACACACATCCATCTGCAGATCTATATACGCTCCAGACAGCACCACGTCTCCGCTCTCCTTCACCTAGAGCCAGAACAGATCAGCGCTAAACACACACTGAAGGACTAAACACACACACCGAACGCTTCGTCACCTTGCACTGGATGTGAATCCTGTTCCCTTCCTTCCACATCTCCGTCTGCAGAGACTGTCCCGGATACACCGGCTTCATGAAACGCACCTGAAGCACAGATCAGGGTTATTAACAGAAATTAATTAATTAGATGATGTGCAATCAATTTGGACGGAGAATAAACATCACTATTATTGTGATAAATGAGAAAAGCATTGAATAGACATTACAGAAAGAATTTTTACAAATACATTTTTATATTAACCTTTGCATAAATAATACAAATTATAAATAATATTGAAATGATACTTTAAATATGAAACTGCGCCAGTAGGTGGCCGCGAGTGAGTCATTAAATCACTCAGAAATTATTCCGTAATGAAGGAGTCACTGAATCACTGACTGATTCGTTCAAAGCTGTAGATTAATTCAGTAATGAATCACCGCTGTGTGTTTCTCAGCTGTGAAACAGTGCTGCTGGTGTGAAATTGCTAAACTAAACCATACTTTGGGAGTTCGTAGCGGGTTCGCAAATCATTTGAGTCAGTTCGGGAGTTCAAAGCGGGATGGCGAATCATTTGAGTCATTTCGAGAGTTCGTAGCGGGATCGCGAATCATTTGAGTCAGTTCGAGAGTTCGTAGCGGGATCGCGAATCATTTGAGTCATTTCGAGAGTTCGTAGCGGGAGCGCGAATCATTTGAGTCATTTCGAGAGTTCGTAGCGGGATCGCGAATCATTTGAGTCATTTCGAGAGTTCATAGCGGTTAGGGAACATCCAGGTGGACACACACACACACACACACACACACACACACACGCACACACACACACACGGTGTCCAAACAACATCAAGGTCTTTATAAACTGTTACAGCACTTACTCAGATTGACAAGATTGCGGTTTGAAGTTAAGGAATTAGTTTTATTAATTTTTTTTAATGTTTATGTCAGTTTTAATAATTTTAGCATTTCAACTTTTTTGAAAAAAAAAAAAAGCTTTAATTCAATTACAGAAAACTGTTTTTAGTAGTTTCAGTCTTAGTTAACAACAATGACACATAGTTGGTTGCTTTGGGAATGAATTACTAGTTAGGAATAAAAGTTTAACTGTGTGTGCTTATTTTACATATTTATTTTTTTAAATAAAATGTAAAAATTATATATGTTTTGTACGAGTTTCTGTCTTCTGCTGAATGCTAAAAAGATGATGCTTTAAACACCAAACAGTTGATGGTACCCATTCACTTCCATAGTATTTCTTCCTGTAGCACAGAAGTCAATGGGTGCCGTTCACGAAACGCACCTGAAGCACAGATCAGGGTTATTAGCAGAAATTCATTAATTAGATGATGTGCAATCAATTTGGACGGAGAATAAACATCACTATTATTGTGATAAATGAGAAAAGGATTGAATAGACATTACAGAAAGAATTTTTACAAATAAATTTTTATATTAACCTTTGCATAAATAATACAAATTATAAATAATATTGAAATGATACTTTAAATATTAAAGTACGCCAGTAGGTGGCCGTGAGTGAGTCATTAAATCACTCAGAAATTATTCCGTAATGAAGGAGTCACTGAATCACTGATTGATTCGTTCAAAGCTGTAGATTCATTCAGTAATGAATCACCGCTGTGTGGTTCTCAGCTGTGAAACAGTGCTGCTGGTGTGAAATTGCTAAACTAAACCATACTTTGGGAGTTCGTAGCGGGTTCGCGAATCATTTGAGTCAGTTCGGGAGTTCAAAGCGGGATCTCGAATCATTTGAGTCAGTTCGTGAGTTCGTAGCGGGATCGCGAATCATTTGAGTCATTTCGAGAGTTCGTAGCGGGTTCGCGAATCATTTGAGTCATTTCGAGAGTTCGTAGCGGGATCGCGAATAATTTGAGACATTTCGAGAGTTCGTAGCGGGATCGCGAATCATTTGAGTCATTTCGAGAGTTCGTAGCGGTTAGGGAACATCCAGGTGGACACACACACACACACACACACACGGTGTCCAAACAACATCAAGGTCTTTATAAACTGTTACAGCACTTACTCAGATTGACAAGATTGCAGTTTGAAGTTTAGGAATTAGTTTTATTATTTTTTTTTAATGTTTATGTCAGTTTTAATAATTTTAGCATTTCAACTTTTTTGAAAAAAAAAGAAGCTTTAATTCAATTACAGAAAACTGTTTTTAGTAGTTTCAGTCTTAGTTAACAACAATGACACATAGTTGGTTGCTTTGGGAATGAATTATTAGTTAGGAATAAAAGTTTAACTGTGTGTGCTTATTTTACATATTTATTTTTTTTTAAATAAAATGTAAAAATTATATATGTTTTGTACGAGTTTCTGTCTTCTGCTGAACGCTAAAAAGATGATGCTTTAAACACCAAACGGTTGATGGTACCCATTCACTTCCATAGTATTTCTTCCTGTAGTACAGAAGTCAATGGGTGCCGTTCACGAAACGCACCTGAAGCACAGATCAGGGTTATTAACAGAAATTCATTAATTAGATGATGTGCAATCAATTTGGACGGAGAATAAACATCACTATTATTGTGATAAATGAGAAAAGCATTGAATAGATATTACAGAAAGAATTTTTACAAATAAATTTTTATATTAACCTTTGCATAAATAATACAAATTATAAATAATATTGAAATGATACTTTAAATATTAAAGTACGCCAGTAGGTGGCCGCGAGTGAGTCATTAAATCACTCAGAAATTATTCCGTAATGAAGGAGTCACTGAATCACTGACTGATTCGTTCAAAGCTGTAGATTCATTCAGTAATGAATCACCGCTGTGTCTTTCTCAGCTGTGAAACAGTGCTGCTGGTGTGAAATTGCTAAACTAAACCATACTTTGGGAGTTCGTAGCGGGTTCGCGAATCATTTGAGTCAGTTCGGGAGTTCAAAGCGGGATCGCGAATCATTTGAGTCAGTTCGTGAGTTCGTAGCGGGATCGCGAATCATTTGAGTCATTTCGAGAGTTCGTAGCGGGATCGCGAATCATTTGAGTCATTTCGAGAGTTCGTAGCGGGATCGCGAATCATTTGAGTCATTTCGAGAGTTCGTAGCGGGATCGCGAATCATTTGAGTCATTTCGAGAGTTCGTAGCGGGATCGCGAATCATTTGAGTCATTTCGAGAGTTCATAGCGGGATCGCGAATCATTTGAGTCATTTCGAGAGTTCGTAGCGGTTAGGGAACATCCAGGTGGACACACACACACACACACACACACACACACACACACACACACGGTGTCCAAACAACATCAAGGTCTTTATAAACTGTTACAGCACTTACTCAGATTGACAAGATTGCAGTTTGAAGTTTAGGAATTAGTTTTATTATTTTTTTTAATGTTTATGTCAGTTTTAATAATTTTAGCATTTCAACTTTTTTGAAAAAAAAAAAAAGCTTTAATTCAATTACAGAAAACTGTTTTTAGTAGTTTCAGACTTAGTTAACAACAATGACACATAGTTGGTTGCTTTGGGAATGAATTACTAGTTAGCAGTAAAAGTTTAACTGTGTGTGCTTATTTTACATATTTATTTTTTTAAATAAAATGTAAAAATTATATATGTTTTGTACGAGTTTCTGTCTTCTGCTGAATGCTAAAAAGATGATGCTTTAAACACCAAAAGGTTGATGGTAGCCATTCACTTCCATAGTATTTCTTCCTGTAGCACAGAAGTCAATGGGTGCCGTTCACGAAACGCACCTGAAGCACTGAATCACTGACTGATTCGTTCAAAGCTGTAGATTCATTCAGTAATGAATCACCGCTGTGTGTTTCTCAGCTGTGAAACAGTGCTGCTGGTGTGAAATTGCTAAACTAAACCATACTTTGGGAGTTCGTAGCGGGTTCGCAAATCATTTGAGTCAGTTCGGGAGTTCAAAGCGGGATCTCGAATCATTTGAGTCAGTTCGTGAGTTCGTAGCGGGATCGCGAATCATTTGAGTCATTTCGAGAGTTCGTGGGGCGTTCGCGAATCATTTAAGTCATTTCGAGAGTTCGTAGCGGGATCGCGAATCATTTGAGTCATTTCGAGAGTTCGTAGCGGGATCGCGAATCATTTGAGTCATTTCGAGAGTTCGTAGCGGGATCGCGAATCATTTGAGTCATTTCGAGAGTTCGTAGCGGGATCGCGAATCATTTGAGTCATTTCGAGATTTCGTAGCGGTTAGGGAACATCCAGGTGGACACACACACACACACACACACACACACACACACACACACACACACACACACACACACACACACACACGGTGTCCAAACAACATCAAGGTCTTTATAAACTGTTACAGCACTTACTCAGATTGACAAGATTGCAGTTTGAAGTTTAGGAATTAGTTTTATTAATTTTTTAAAATATTTATGTCAGTTTTAATAATTTTAGCATTTCAACTTTTTTGAAAAAAAAAAGAAGCTTTAATTCAATTACAGAAAACTGTTTTTAGAAGTTTCAGTCTTAGTTAACAACAATGACACATAGTTGGTTGCTTTGGGAATGAATTATTAGTTAGGAATAAAAGTTTAACTGTGTGTGCTTATTTTACATATTTATTTTTTTAAATAAAATGTAAAAATTATATATGTTTTGTACGAGTTTCTGTCTTCTGCTGAATGCTAAAAAGATGATGCTTTAAACACCAAACGGTTGATGGTACCCATTCACTTCCATAGTATTTCTTCCTGTAGCACAGAAGTCAATGGGTGCCGTCAACGGTTCGCTCTCAAAAAAACATCTTCTTTAGTGTTCAACAGAAAAAAAAAACACTTGTTCAGGCTGAGGAAGAGTAAACGATCGCAGGATTTGATTGTTTGATTCCTCTCACACAAACAATACAGTTATATGAGTGTTAATCTAAACTGTGTTTGAATATGAAGCACTTTGTGTGTAAAGACATTTGTCAATCAACCAATCAGCTGTCACTCGATTTCAGAGCCGCTAACTAGAATAAGATCACAGCTACTTTTAATTTCAGTATAAATATGGAGTTGAACACAAGGCTTGATGAACTAATACTTTGATAAAGATAAAGCATATTTATAATCATCAAGGCTCCTGCAGACGTATGTCTTAGGAAGATTGTCCAGGGTTTATTTTTTACTCTTTTCTTTTACCTGCCACCGTTCGACTCGGACACAAACACAAGATATTTTAATTTGATGAAGGTCATGGTGTTCTTCTTCAAAATATATTCTCTTAATAGTTCATTCTATTCCTCGCCCCTTTGGCAGATATCTTTGCTTGTGTTAAGAGAATGAATGTTATTCTGCAGTGTCTGGCTCACTCCACTCTCGGATAGTTCTGCCGTCTTTGCTGATCTCCATCCGAACACAGCGTTGACCTTCTTCACCAGCTCCTGACCGCCATCTCTGATCCTGCGTGCGATCTCAGAGATGTGTGTGTGTGTGTGTGTGTGTGTGCAGACCTGCGGAGACCCGGCTCTGACACACACATCCATCTGCAGATCTATATACGCTCCAGACAGCACCACGTCTCCGCTCTCCTTCACCTAGAGCCAGAACAGATCAGCGCTAAACACACACTGAAGGACTAAACACACACACCGAACGCTTCGTCACCTTGCACTGGATGTGAATCCTGTTCCCTTCCTTCCACATCTCCGTCTGCAGAGATTGTCCCGGATACACCGGCTTCACGAAACGCACATGAAGCACAGATCAGGGTTATTAACAGAAATTCATTAATTAGATGATGTGCAATCAATTTGGATGGAGAATAAACATCACTATTATTGTGATAAATGAGAAAAGCATTGAATAGACATTACAGAAATAATTTTTACAAATACATTTTTATATTAACCTTTGCATAAATAATACAAATTATAAATAATATTGAAATGATACTTTAAATATGAAACTGCGCCAGTAGGTGGCCGCGAGTGAGTCATTAAATCACTCAGAAATTATTCCGTAATGAAGGAGTCACTGAATCACTGACTGATTCGTTCAAAGCTGTAGATTAATTCAGTAATGAATCACCGCTGTGTGGTTCTCAGCTGTGAAACAGTGCTGCTGGAGTGAAATTGCTAAACTAAACCATACTTTGGGAGTTCGTAGCGGGTTCGCATATCATTTGAGTCAGTTCGGGAGTTCAAAGAGGGATCGCTAATCATTTGAGTCATTTCGAGAGTTCGTAGCGGGATCGCGAATCATTTGAGTCAGTTCGAGAGTTCGTAGCGGGATCGCGAATCATTTGAGTCATTTCGAGAGTTCGTAGCGGGAGCGCGAATCATTTGAGTCATTTCGAGAGTTCGTAGCGGGAGCGCGAATCATTTGAGTCATTTCGAGAGTTCGTAGCGGGAGCGCGAATCATTTGAGTCATTTCGAGAGTTCGTAGCGGGAGCGCGAATCATTTGAGTCATTTCGAGAGTTCGTAGCGTTAGGGAACATCCAGGTGGACACACACACACACACACACACACACACACGGTGTCCAAACAACATCAAGGTCTTTATAAACTGTTACAGCACTTACTCAGATTGACAAGATTGCAGTTTGAAGTTTAGGAATTAGTTTTATTAATTTCCCAGCAAGCAATAGCCGTCATTTCAACGTCTGGGTTAAATATAGACCAGATATAGTCCGGCTATGTGTAACCCACTTTTAGCCCACATAACATTTAATCTGGATAAATGTATTTTTTTTTGCAAAATAACTTGTGAGATGTATGATATTCCATCATGTACGCAGAGTATACCCTGATTACAAGTTGTTTGGTTTACTTTATTTTACATGTTATATGTGTAGGCTGTGCGTAGCCACGATTTAGCTCGTATTCAGACCCGGCTATTGTAGCCCACTTTTTGTCAAAACTGATTAATTGTATTTTTTGCCAGGCAGTGCATGAAATGGTTAATATTCAATCATGTTCGCATTGGTATGATATCAAGGTTCAATACGTCATTTTATGGCATGGTAGATCACGATTTAGCTCTGAATTGGACGGGCTATATGCGGTCTGCTTTAGCCCACCTGGCGAAATCATTGCAGTCTGGGCTCAGATTTAGACCAGCGACCTAGAATATTAGTTTTTGAAATGTTTTCGCTTACACAGCTTAATATATATTTTCTGTCAAACATTCATACACAATCTACGATAAAAATATCTAATCAAATGCAATTGCATTTCCAAACCGCTAGATGGCACAATTGAAACACTACTGAGACATGTCTACTGGAACTAATGCCATTGCGTGACTAGATCACTTTAGCCAAATCTCGCGATAAACATTTCCGCCATTTTATTTTACACGAGGCAGCTGTCGGAGAGCAACGGGTGAGCAACAGTCTGAGTGAAAACCTTCACATTTCTACTTCGATCTTGTAAGTATGCGTGTTATTTTTGATATGTTTATTGTTTAAATTAGTTAGCTGTTATAATGTGTAGAAACCGTGACATTTTAACATGAACATTGCAGAGTACTACTTTTCTCCAAAAAGTTAACGTTACCTGCACGTGTTATTGCAAATGTATCTAAATTCAATGAATGTGGTAAGCATGAAACTATGAAACTTATCATTACTATTTTTTATTATTATAAAGATACCAGTATATATTTGTATTTAAATTAGAGTTGATTTAGAGCAAATTTTGTAAGTACTTTACATCAAATTTAACAGCAGCATAGTGCAACATGAAAAGAAATAAAAAAAAAAAATCCTCTCCATTTAATAAAAGGTAGTGGCAAACATAAAGTCTTTAAACTTGTTTGTAAATAATTAAAATATGCAGCATACATTCAGTTTTCAGTGAATTTGAATGCTGCTTCTCCATGTTTTGTTTTGACTTTGGAGATATAAAAGTAGCTGGGTACTGTCCCAGATGTCCTGAGAGGTCTGCTCTGGATGGTTCATAGTGCATCAGAAGATTAGAAATTTACTTTGGCCTTAAAATGTTAATTTAATAACCAACTGTAGTTTTTGGATATTAATTTTTTGACAGATAGCCAGTGTAAAAACCTCAGAACTGGAGTGATGTAATCCACTTTATTTGATTTAAAGACACTGTTTATTGGAAATCATCCTGCAATCAGTCAAAAAAGAACAGCAATTGAATATACAGAACACTTGTCAGTGACTACCATTACATGTCTTGTTACCAACATTCATCAAAATATATTTTTTTGTGTGTGTTCAACAGAAGAAAGCCATACAGGTTTGGAACCAAGTGAAAGTGAGTAAATGATTACATGTTGTTGTTTTTTTTTTGTTTTTTTTAAGTGAACTACGCCTATAAGTATTTTTTATGTTTATTAGAGTTATATGAGTAAGTGATAAAGAATGATTTATAATGATAGTTAAATGTTTTAGCTTACCTTATGGGCATCCAAGATGTAGGTGTCTTTGTTTCTGCAGTAGTTTCAATTTTTATATTTTTAGGTCAAACTGTTCTTGTCTGTCAGTCATATAATGCAGGTCTATATGGTCACCACCTGAAAGAGCATGCACAGAGAAGTCCAAATTAAACAATTCCCCACCATACACACTGATAGCCTAAGACACGAAACAAGCGGTTTGTGTCAGAAAACGAACAGTATTTATATCGTTTTACCTCTTATAACACAGCAACGTCGAAGTGATCTGAGGGCGCGCGTGCTTCGGTGTGTGTGCATTCTGGGCTGGCTTAGTCTAAGTGCGGCGCTTGCGCAAATTAAGCCAGAACGCGGACGCATCACACACCTGGAAGCACGCGAGCCCTCATATCACTTGGACGTGGCTGTGTACAAGAGGTAAAAACGATATAAATACTGTTCATTTTCTCACACAGACTGCTTGTTTCGTGTCTTAGTCCATCAATGTGTACTTACGATGGGGAATTGTTTAATTTGGACTTCTCTGTGCATGGCCTTTTTAGGTGGTGACCATAGACCTGCATTATATGACTGACAGACAAGAATAGTTTGACCTAAAAAATTTAAACTACTGCGGAAACAAAGACACCTACATCTTGGACGTCCTTAAGGTAAGCTAAAACATGCCAAAATTTAATTTCAAAGTGAACTATCCCTTTAAACTTGAGGGAAGAACTAAAGTAGAAATGAAAATAAAATCTGTTTTCACCTCCATTAGAATGATAATTTAAAAAAATACTGTATTTCAGTTTCAAAACACATTATGATAGTAGTCAGACATGTCTTGGGAGAACAGTGTTACATAATCAATTATAATGTTAATTTTATTTCCATATTCAGAAGTTATGGATCCCAAATATCTAAGAGAATGGCGTCGCTTGAGAGATCGAGTTAATGCTCTTGCTGAAAATTATTAGGTCATTTTCATTGCCATTTAAGTGAAATTACAGAACTTGCATATATGAGCTTGATAAAAATGAACATTCGAGAAGAAAATTTCAGACATATATGTATATGTGTGTATGTGTGTGTCTATATAGCATATATATGTGTATATATATGTGTGTGTGTGTGTGTGTATATATATATATATATATATATATATATATATATATATATATGCCTTGTACAGAATTGTTCAATACGCGTATCGTTACAATTATTGATATTAATTATAATATTGATATAAATTATTGTCTATATTGATATAAATTATATAGTCTCAATCTATATTCTGTTAACTCTATCTATTAAATCATCCTAGCAAAAGTGATTGACTAATTAGTTAAATAGGATTGTCAACAATATTTTTCTTGAGCAATAATTCTTTCCTTTTTCTCATTTGGCAGACGCAGTGATGACCAGCTTTCCATGAGCTATGGAATGTGAAATAAAAAATGCTATTTCTAATCATTTCAAACAAGCACCAGGGAGGGCAGGGGGTGGGGGTTATGGATCTAAAGTAAACAGTTAATTCTTAAAAATTAATTGTTTTACATATTTTTCCAATGTTTTTTATTAGTTCATTTTTATGTTTGAATGTTGTCCCAGTTATTGTTGTCTATATAATTGTTCAAAATAAATCCCTTTATATTCAATTAGTTTGGATGGATTTTCATTTATGAGAACCTGTTATATTTGAGTGAAAAGAATCCTTATGCCTCATTTTGTTGTCTATTACATGTATATGTAGTGTAATGGATGACTAATCTATTCTTGGGCTATGGTTAGCCGTCTATTAGATTTTCACTGATAGCCCAAAATCAGCCTTGTTTTAGCCTAGACCCATATTGCCTGTCTATTAGACGTATGTAGTCATTTAGCGGTCTAACTGATGACTAGTCTATTCTTGGGCTATGTTTAGACGTCTATTGGACGTATAAATATAGTCGTTCAATAGCTGTCTATTCTTGGGGTATGTTTAGACGTCTATTAGATTTTCACTGACAGCCCAAAATTAGCCTCGATTTAGCCTAGACGTCTCGGCTGTGTTTAGACGGCTATTAGACGTCTATTAGACGCAAAATTGCTTGCTGGGTTTTTTTAATGTTTATGTCAGTTTTAATAATTTTAGCATTTCAACTTTTTTGAAAAAAAAAAGAAGCTTTAATTCAATTACAGAAAACTGTTTTTAGTAGTTTCAGTCTTAGTTAACAACAATGACACATAGTTGGTTGCTTTGGGAATGAATTACTAGTTAGGAATAAAAGTTTAACTGTGTGTGCTTATTTTACATATTTATTTTTTTAAATAAAATGTAAAAATTAGATATGTTTTGTACGAGTTTCTGTCTTCTGCTGAATGCTAAAAAGATGATGCTTTAAACACCAAACGGTTGATGGTACCCATTCACTTCCATAGTATTTCTTCCTGTAGCACAGAAGCACCACGTCTCCGCTCTCCTTCACCTAGAGCCAGAACAGATCAGCGCTAAACACACACTGAAGGACTAAACACACACACCGAACGCTTCGTCACCTTGCACTGGATGTGAATCCTGTTCCCTTCCTTCCACATCTCCGTCTGCAGAGACTGTCCCGGATACACCGGCTTCACGAAACGCACATGAAGCACAGATCAGGGTTATTAACAGAAATTCATTAATTAGATGATGTGCAATCAATTTGGACGGAGAATAAACATCACTATTATTGTGATAAATGAGAAAAGCATTGAATAGACATTACAGAAAGAATTTTTACAAATACATTTTTATATTAACCTTTGCATAAATAATACAAATTATAAATAATATTGAAATGATACTTTAAATATGAAACTGCGCCAGTAGGTGGCCGCGAGTGAGTCATTAAATCACTCAGAAATTATTCCGTAATGAAGGAGTCACTGAATCACTGACTGATTCGTTCAAAGCTGTAGATTCATTCAGTAATGAATCACCGCTGTGTGGTTCTCAGCTGTGAAACAGTGCTGCTGGTGTGAAATTGCTAAACTAAACCATACTTTGGGAGTTCGTAGCGGGTTCGCAAATCATTTGAGTCAGTTCGGGAGTTCAAAGCGGGATCTCGAATCATTTGAGTCAGTTCGTGAGTTCGTAGCGGGATCGCGAATCATTTGAGTCATTTCGAGAGTTCGTAGCGCGTTCGCGAATCATTTTAGTCATTTCGAGAGTTCGTAGCGGGATCGCGAATCATTTGAGTCATTTCGAGAGTTCGTAGCGGGAGCGCGAATCATTTGAGTCATTTCGAGAGTTCGTAGCGGGATCGCGAATCATTTGAGTCATTTCGAGAGTTCGTAGCGGGATCGCGAATCATTTGAGTCATTTCGAGAGTTCGTAGCGGTTAGGGAACATCCAGGTGGACACACACACACACACACACACACACACACACACGGTGTCCAAACAACATCAAGGTCTTTATAAACTGTTACAGCACTTATTCAGATTGACAAGATTGCAGTTTGAAGTTTAGGAATTAGTTTTATTAATTTTTTTAAATATTTATGTCAGTTTTAATAATTTTAGCATTTCAACTTTTTTGAAAAAAAAAAGAAGCTTTAATTCAATTACAGAAAACTGTTTTTAGAAGTTTCAGTCTTAGTTAACAACAATGACACATAGTTGGTTGCTTTGGGAATGAATTATTAGTTAGGAATAAAAGTTTAACTGTGTGTGCTTATTTTACATATTTATTTTTTTAAATAAAATGTAAAAATTATATATGTTTTGTACGAGTTTCTGTCTTCTGCTGAATGCTAAAAAGATGATGCTTTAAACACCAAACGGTTGATGGTACCCATTCACTTCCATAGTATTTCTTCCTGTAGCACAGAAGTCAATGGGTGCCGTCAACGGTTCGCTCTCAAAAAAACATCTTCTTTAGTGTTCAACAGAAAAAAAAAAACACTTGTTCAGGCTGAGGAAGAGTAAACGATCGCAGGATTTGATTGTTTGATTCCTCTCACACAAACAATACAGTTATATGAGTGTTAATCTAAACTGTGTTTGAATATGAAGCACTTTGTGTGTGAAGACATTTGTCAATCAACCAATCAGCTGTCACTCGATTCAGTGTTAATTTCGTTGACTAAATATTTTCGTCATTATTTTCGTCACGAATATATTTTTGCTGACGAAAACGAAACGAAAACTAAAATAGAAGGCACTGATGGAGACTAAAACTATGACTAAATTGATTGACATTATCGTCAACGAATAAAGGACGAGACAAAAATAGACTGTGACGAAAATCAAATCAGCAGACGGGAGAGATGCGGAATGAGCAAAAGAACCGGCAAAACAGAACAGACTGCATGAGAGAAGAGAACCAATCAGAGCCTGACTTATTGAGACGTGAAGCGAAGGTTTTCAGTTTTTATGAGCTCCCGGGAAGTCGGCATTCGAAGAGGTGATAGGGACTTTAAGCAACAGCCTCTGGTGGAACGGCAACGCCATTCTGGCGTTGTATTGCGCCTGCGCGAATTTAACTGCTACTTTGTGACGTTCTAATTTAACGGTCTACTACGGGAGAACAGCTGATTTGCCAGAGTCGCTACAACGTGAGAGGTTAGGTAAATAAATGTTATGTTTTTAGACTTATTTACATCATACAATATTAAAAACTCCTCTTCTGACAAAAGATTGTCATTTAACGCCAAAAGCAATCCTTCTCTTGCTTTTTTAAATTATATATTTTTTTGGATCTCAATAAATGAATTAATGCTGCGTTGCGCTGTTCTGTTTTACCGTTGCTTAGTGACTTTTACGTTCTTGGCTACAGCGGTGTGACGGCAAACTTCCGGTCGCCGTAGCCGTTCCATTCGCAGCTGTTGCTTAAAGTCCCTACTGTCTAAAAGAGCGACAAAATGTCCACAGCTCACTTCACGTTTGACGACGAACAAAACAAAACAAAGTGTAAAGCACGCAGAGCGCTCATTCGTGGCAAGAACACAACCAATTTGAAAAGACATTTGCAGACGAGCCACCCGGACATTTTCTCAAATGTAATTTCACAACGATGTTCTTTTGTTTATTGAGCTAAGCAAAATTGGAATAGTGCAGTGCGTAGATGTTGTAGCATTAAATATTACGAACTGAAAAGTACTGTAAAATAGCCCCTTCTTCAAATTAGATGCGAGCACAATACTAATACGTAATATCATGATAAATACATTTGATTAATACTAATGTTTAGTATATTTTATAATGTTCTACTTGTTGACAATATCACAAATATTTCTATATTAGTCATGTGAAACATGAATGTTCACATCCTATCATTATACATACAAATCTAGCAATATTGTAGTATTTAAAACATACAATATTGCTAGACAAATGAATACCTTATAAAATCGTGTTACTTTTTTTATCCACCTAGCTGCCAACTTATTAAATATTTACTTTAAATGTACTTATTGTTCAGCTCAGCTGTAAGCTTTAAGGTCCTGGACCTAACGTTATTTTTCTTTTATTGATGGTCAATTGGCAGCTAGTTATTGTTTACATTATCATGACAGTGTTTGCTGCTGCATAAAAGCTTTTGAATCGAAATAAAGACACAGTTGTGTTGAAATAAAGTTGAATTTGTGTTTTATATATTTTGGTTAAGTTTGTTTCCTATACCAGTTGTAAAAAATTGTCTAGTAAATCTGTTATTGATTTTAGTCTTATTTTAGTCGACTAAAATACCAAGCAATTTTAGTCGACTAAAATACCAAGCAATTTTAGTCGACTAAAATAAGACTAAAATTAAAACAAATCAGATGACTAAAACTTGACTAAAACTAAAAAGAATTATAGTCAAAAGACTAAGACTAAAACTAAATTAAAATTTCGTGTCAAAATTAACACTGACTCGATTTCAGAGCCGCTAACTAGAATAAGATCACAGCTACTTTTAATTTCAGTATAAATATGGAGTTGAACACAAGGCTTGATGAACTAATACTTTGATAAAGATAAAGCATATTTATAATCATCAAGGCTCCTGCAGACGTATGTCTTAGGAAGATTGTCCAGGGTTTATTTTTTACTCTTTTCTTTTACCTGCCACCGTTCGACTCGGACACAAACACAAGATATTTTAATTTGATGAAGGTCATGGTGTTCTTCTTCAAAATATATTCTCTTAATAGTTCATTCTATTCCTCGCCCCTTTGGCAGATATCTTTGCTTGTGTTAAGAGAATGAATGTTATTCTGCAGTGTCTGGCTCACTCCACTCTCGGATAGTTCTGCCGTCTTTGCTGATCTCCATCCGAACACAGCGTTGACCTTCTTCACCAGCTCCTGACCGCCATCTCTGATCCTGCGTGCGATCTCAGAGATGTGTGTGTGTGTGTGTGTGTGCAGACCTGCGGAGACCCGGCTCTGACACACACATCCATCTGCAGATCTATATACGCTCCAGACAGCACCACGTCTCCGCTCTCCTTCACCTAGAGCCAGAACAGATCAGCGCTAAACACACACTGAAGGACTAAACACACACACCGAACGCTTCGTCACCTTGCACTGGATGTGAATCCTGTTCCCTTCCTTCCACATCTCCGTCTGCAGAGACTGTCCCGGATACACCGGCTTCACGAAACGCACATGAAGCACAGATCAGGGTTATTAACAGAAATTCATTAATTAGATGATGTGCAATCAATTTGGATGGAGAATAAACATCACTATTATTGTGATAAATGAGAAAAGCATTGAATAGACATTACAGAAAGAATTTTTACAAATACATTTTTATATTAACCTTTGCATAAATAATACAAATTATAAATAATATTTAAATGATACTTTAAATATGAAACTGCGCCAGTAGGTGGCCGCGAGTGAGTCATTAAATCACTCAGAAATTATTCCGTAATGAAGGAGTCACTGAATCACTGACTGATTCGTTCAAAGCTGTAGATTAATTCAGTAATGAATCACCGCTGTGTGTTTCTCAGCTGTGAAACAGTGCTGCTGGAGTGAAATTGCTAAACTAAACCATACTTTGGGAGTTCGTAGCGGGTTCGCATATCATTTGAGTCATTTCGAGAGTTCGTAGCGGTAGCGCGAATCATTTGAGTCAGTTCGAGAGTTCGTAGCGGGATCGCGAATCATTTGAGTCATTTCGAGAGTTCGTAGCGGGATCGCGAATCATTTGAGTCATTTCGAGAGTTCGTAGCGGGAGCGCGAATCATTTGAGTCATTTCGAGAGTTCGTAGCGGGAGCGCGAATCATTTGAGTCATTTCGAGAGTTCGTAGCGGGAGCGCGAATCATTTGAGTCATTTCGAGAGTTCGTAGCGGGAGCGCGAATCATTTGAGTCATTTCGAGAGTTCGTAGCGGGAGCGCGAATCATTTGAGTCATTTCGAGAGTTCATAGCGTTAGGGAACATCCAGGTGGACACACACACACACACACACACACACACACACACGGTGTCCAAACAACATCAAGGTCTTTATAAACTGTTACAGCACTTACTCAGATTGACAAGATTGCAGTTTGAAGTTTAGGAATTAGTTTTATTAATTTTTTTTAATGTTTATGTCAGTTTTAATAATTTTAGCATTTCAACTTTTTTGAAAAAAAAAAGAAGCTTTAATTCAATTACAGAAAACTGTTTTTAGTAGTTTCAGTCTTAGTTAACAACAATGACACATAGTTGGTTGCTTTGGGAATGAATTACTAGTTAGGAATAAAAGTTTAACTGTGTGTGCTTATTTTACATATTTATTTTTTTAAATAAAATGTAAAAATTAGATATGTTTTGTACGAGTTTCTGTCTTCTGCTGAATGCTAAAAAGATGATGCTTTAAACACCAAACGGTTGATGGTACCCATTCACTTCCATAGTATTTCTTCCTGTAGCACAGAAGCACCACGTCTCCGCTCTCCTTCACCTAGAGCCAGAACAGATCAGCGCTAAACACACACTGAAGGACTAAACACACACACCGAACGCTTCGTCACCTTGCACTGGATGTGAATCCTGTTCCCTTCCTTCCACATCTCCGTCTGCAGAGACTGTCCCGGATACACCGGCTTCACGAAACGCACCTGAAGCACAGATCAGGGTTATTAACAGAAATTCATTAATTAGATGATGTGCAATCAATTTGGACGGAGAATAAACATCACTATTATTGTGATAAATGAGAAAAGCATTGAATAGACATTACAGAAAGAATTTTTACAAATACATTTTTATATTAACCTTTGCATAAATAATACAAATTATAAATAATATTGAAATGATACTTTAAATATGAAACTACGCAGGTAGGTGGCCGCGAGTGAGTCATTAAATCACTCAGAAATTATTCCGTAATGAAGGAGTCACTGAATCACTGACTGATTCGTTCAAAGCTGTAGATTAATTCAGTAATGAATCACCGCTGTGTGTTTCTCAGCTGTGAAACAGTGCTGCTGGTGTGAAATTGCTAAACTAAACCATACTTTGGGAGATCGTAGCGGGTTCGCAAATCATTTGAGTCAGTTCGGGAGTTCAAAGCGGGATCTCGAATCATTTGAGTCAGTTCGTGAGTTCGTAGCGGGATCGCGAATCATTTGAGTCATTTCGAGAGTTCGTAGCGCGTTCGCGAATCATTTTAGTCATTTCGAGAGTTCGTAGCGGGATCGCGAATCATTTGAGTCATTTCGAGAGTTCGTAGCGGGATCGCGAATCATTTGAGTCATTTCGAGAGTTCGTAGCGGGATCGCGAATCATTTGAGTCATTTCGAGAGTTCGTAGCGGGATCGCGAATCATTTGAGTCATTTCGAGAGTTCGTAGCGGTTAGGGAACATCCAGGTGGACACACACACACACACACACACACACACACACACACACACGGTGTCCAAACAACATCAAGGTCTTTATAAACTGTTACAGCACTTACTCAGATTGACAAGATTGCAGTTTGAAGTTTAGGAATTAGTTTTATTAATTTTTTTAAATATTTATGTCAGTTTTAATAATTTTAGCATTTCAACTTTTTTGAAAAAAAAAAGAAGCTTTAATTCAATTACAGAAAACTGTTTTTAGTAGTTTCAGTCTTAGTTAACAACAATGACACATAGTTGGTTGCTTTGGGAATGAATTATTAGTTAGGAATAAAAGTTTAACTGTGTGTGCTTATTTTACATATTTATTTTTTTTAAATAAAATGTAAAAATTATATATGTTTTGTACGAGTTTCTGTCTTCTGCTGAATGCTAAAAAGATGATGCTTTAAACACCAAACGGTTGATGGTACCCATTCACTTCCATAGTATTTCTTCCTGTAGCACAGAAGTCAATGGGTGCCGTTCACGAAACGCACCTGAAGCACAGATCAGGGTTATTAGCAGAAATTCATTAATTAGATGATGTGCAATCAATTTGGACGGAGAATAAACATCACTATTATTGTGATAAATGAGAAAAGCATTGAATAGACATTACAGAAAGAATTTTTACAAATAAATTTTTATATTAACCTTTGCATAAATAATACAAATTATAAATAATATTTAAATGATACTTTAAATATGAAACTGCGCCAGTAGGTGGCCGCGAGTGAGTCATTAAATCACTCAGAAATTATTCCGTAATGAAGGAGTCACTGAATCACTGACTGATTCGTTCAAAGCTGTAGATTCATTCAGTAATGAATCACCGCTGTGTGGTTCTCAGCTGTGAAACAGTGCTGCTGGTGTGAAATTGCTAAACTAAACCATACTTTGGGAATTCGTAGCGGGTTCGCGAATCATTTGAGTCAGTTCGGGAGTTCAAAGCGGGATCTCGAATCATTTGAGTCAGTTCGTGAGTTCGTAGCGGGATCGCGAATCATTTGAGTCATTTCGAGAGTTCGTAGCGGGTTCGCGAATCATTTGAGTCATTTCGAGAGTTCGTAGCGGGATCGCGAATCATTTGAGTCATTTCGAGAGTTCGTAGCGGGATCGCGAATCATTTGAGTCATTTCGAGAGTTCGTAGCGGTTAGGGAACATCCAGGTGGACACACACACACACACACACGGTGTCCAAACAACATCAAGGTCTTTATAAACTGTTACAGCACTTACTCAGATTGACAAGATTGCAGTTTGAAGTTTAGTAATTAGTTTTATTAATTTTTTTTAATGTTTATGTCAGTTTTAATAATTTTAGCATTTCAACTTTTTTGAAAAAAAAAAGAAGCTTTAATTCAATTACAGAAAACTGTTTTTAGTAGTTTCAGTCTTAGTTAACAACAATGACACATAGTTGGTTGCTTTGGGAATGAATTATTAGTTAGGAATAAAAGTTTAACTGTGTGTGCTTATTTTACATATTTATTTTTTTTAAATAAAATGTAAAAATTATATATGTTTTGTACGAGTTTCTGTCTTCTGCTGAACGCTAAAAAGATGATGCTTTAAACACCAAACGGTTGATGGTACCCATTCACTTCCATAGTATTTCTTCCTGTAGCACAGAAGTCAATGGGTGCCGTTCACGAAACGCACCTGAAGCACAGATCAGGGTTATTAGCAGAAATTCATTAATTAGATTATGTGCAATGAATTTGGACGGAGAATAAACATCACTATTATTGTGATAAATGAGAAAAGCATTGAATAGACATTACAGAAAGAATTTTTACAAATAAATTTTTATATTAACCTTTGCATAAATAATACAAATTATAATATTGAAATGATACTTTAAATATGAAACTACGCCAGTAGGTGGCCGCGAGTGAGTCATTAAATCACTCAGAAATTATTCCGTAATGAAGGAGTCACTGAATCACTGACTGATTCGTTCAAAGCTGTAGATTCATTCAGTAATGAATCACCGCTGTGTGGTTCTCAGCTGTGAAACAGTGCTGCTGGTGTGAAATTGCTAAACTGAACCATACTTTGGGAGTTCGTAGCGGGTTCGCGAATCATTTGAGTCTGTTCGGGAGTTCAAAGCGGGATCTCGAAACATTTGAGTCAGTTCGTGAGTTCGTAGCGGGATCGCGAATCATTTGAGTCATTTCGAGAGTTCGTAGCGCGTTCGCGAATCATTTTAGTCATTTCGAGAGTTCGTAGCGGGATCGCGAATCATTTGAGTCATTTCGAGAGTTCGTAGCGGGATCGCGAATCATTTGAGTCATTTCGAGAGTTCGTAGCGGGATCGCGAATCATTTGAGTCATTTCGAGAGTTCGTAGCGGTTAGGGAACATCCAGGTGGACACACACACACACACACACACACACACACACACACACACACACACACAAGGTGTCCAAACAACATCAAGGTCTTTATAAACTGTTACAGCACTTATTCAGATTGACAAGATTGCAGTTTGGAGTTTAGTTATTAGTTTTATTAATTTTTTTAAATATTTATGTCAGTTTTAATAATTTTAGCATTTCAACTTTTTTGAAAAAAAAAAAGAAGCTTTAATTCAATTACAGAAAACTGTTTTTAGTAGTTTCAGTCTTAGTTAACAACAATGACACATAGTTGGTTGCTTTGGGAATTAATTATTAGTTAGGAATAAAAGTTTAACTGTGTGTGCTTATTTTACATATTTATTTTTTTAAATAAAATGTAAAAATTATATATGTTTTGTACGAGTTTCTGTCTTCTGCTGAATGCTAAAAAGATGATGCTTTAAACACCAAACGGTTGATGGTACCCATTCACTTCCATAGTATTTCTTCCTGTAGCACAGAAGTCAATGGGTGCCGTCAACGGTTCGCTCTCAAAAAACATCTTCTTTAGTGTTCAACAGAAAAAAAAAACACTTGTTCAGGCTGAGGAAGAGTAAACGATCGCATGATTTGATTGTTTGATTCCTCTCACACAAACAATACAGTTATATGAGTGTTAATCTAAACTGTGTTTGAATATGAAGCACTTTGTGTGTGAAGACATTTGTCAATCAACCAATCAGCTGTCACTCGATTTCAGAGCCGCTAACTAGAATAAGATCACAGCTACTTTTAATTTCAGTATAAATATGGAGTTGAACACAAGGCTTGATGAACTAATACTTTGATAAAGATAAAGCATATTTATAATCATCAAGGCTCCTGCAGACGTATGTCTTAGGAAGATTGTCCAGGGTTTATTTTTTACTCTTTTCTTTTACCTGCCACCGTTCGACTCGGACACAAACACAAGATATTTAAATTTGATGAAGGTCATGGTGTTCTTCTTCAAAATATATTCTCTTAATAGTTCATTCTATTCCTCGCCCCTTTGGCAGATATCTTTGCTTGTGTTAAGAGAATGAATGTTATTCTGCAGTGTCTGGCTCACTCCACTCTCGGATAGTTCTGCCGTCTTTGCTGATCTCCATCCGAACACAGCGTTGACCTTCTTCACCAGCTCCTGACCGCCATCTCTGATCCTGCGTGCGATCTCAGAGATGTGTGTGTGTGTGTGCAGACCTGCGGAGACCCGGCTCTGACACACACATCCATCTGCAGATCTATATACGCTCCAGACAGCACCACGTCTCCGCTCTCCTTCACCTAGAGCCAGAACAGATCAGCGCTAAACACACACTGAAGGACTAAACACACACACCGAACGCTTCGTCACCTTGCACTGGATGTGAATCCTGTTCCCTTCCTTCCACATCTCCGTCTGCAGAGATTGTCCCGGATACACCGGCTTCACGAAACGCACATGAAGCACAGATCAGGGTTATTAACAGAAATTCATTAATTAGATGATGTGCAATCAATTTGGACGGAGAATAAACATCACTATTATTGTGATAAATGAGAAAAGCATTGAATAGACATTACAGAAAGAATTTTTACAAATACATTTTTATATTAACCTTTGCATAAATAATACAAATTATAAATAATATTGAAATGATACTTTAAATATGAAACTGCGCCAGTAGGTGGCCGCGAGTGAGTCATTAAATCACTCAGAAATTATTCCGTAATGAAGGAGTCACTGAATCACTGACTGATTCGTTCAAAGCTGTAGATTAATTCAGTAATGAATCACCGCTGTGTGTTTCTCAGCTGTGAAACAGTGCTGCTGGTGTGAAATTGCTAAACTAAACCATACTTTGGGAGTTCGTAGCGGGTTCGCAAATCATTTGAGTCAGTTCGGGAGTTCAAAGCGGGATCGCGAATCATTTGAGTCATTTCGAGAGTTCGTAGCGGATCGCGAATCATTTGAGTCAGTTCGAGAGTTCGTAGCGGGATCGCGAATCATTTGAGTCATTTCGAGAGTTCGTAGCGGGATCGCGAATCATTTGAGTCATTTCGAGAGTTCGTAGCGGATCGCGAATCATTTGAGTCATTTCGAGAGTTCGTAGCGGGAGCGCGAATCATTTGAGTCATTTCGAGAGTTCGTAGCGGGAGCGCGAATCATTTGAGTCATTTCGAGAGTTCGTAGCGGGATCGCGAATCATTTCGAGAGTTCGTAGCGGGATCGCGAATCATTTGAGTCATTTCGAGAGTTCGTAGCGGGAACGCGAATCATTTGAGTCATTTCGATAGTTCGTAGCGGGAACGCGAATCACTTGAGTCATTTCGATAGTTCGTAGCGGGAACGCGAATCACTTGAGTCATTTCGATAGTTCGTAGCTGGAACGCGAATCATTTGTGTCATTTCGATAGTTCGTAGCGGGAACGCGAATCATTTGAGTCATTTCGAGAGTTCGTAGCGGAACGCGAATCATTTGAGTCATTTCGAGAGTTCGTAGCGGGATCGCGAATCACTTGAGTCATTTCGAGAGTTCGTAGCGGGATCGCGAATCATTTGAGTCATTTCAAGAGTTCGTAGCAGGATCGCGAATCATTTGAATCAGTTCGGGAGTTCGGAGCGGGTTCGCCCCAGATAGCAAACGTACGTCGCGGAAACTTCTGCTGAAGAGCGCATCATCTGATAAATATCGGCTTCTTTTTGTATAGTCGTATTTTGATGTTCTGTAGATCGTCTGTTTGAGCGGTTAAATGAATCGTCTTCCCTACCTCTAAATGACATCTATACGACGTATCTTTATCACCCGAAATACGCCGGCATGTCCGTCGAGAATGAGAAGCTACTATACTTGATTAATTTAGAAATAACGATTATTTAAAATCCATATTCTGTGATTTGCTTTTCTTTGTACAAGAACGCATATAGCATGTTTAAAAGCAAACATTACATTATTTTGTATAGACTTTACATCAATGGATCTTGTCCCATTTTTGTCTTATATCCCAGGGAACACAAGTTAGGAGAAAATTGTTAGCCTGAATGCAATGTAATTTGCTTTGGATAAAAACGTCTGCTAAATGCATACATTTATTTATTAAACGTATTATATTCCACTGATGTTTTCAAGGAGACACACTTTTCCTTTACTTATGTGCACAGGATCTGTGCGCTTTACATGAACATTAATATTGCTCTAAATGATCAGGCAAAAGGTGACTTATACTTCTTTACTGGAAACAAACGATTCACTATTGTTTTAGACAAATGTTCAATAGTCTATACAGTATTTAATGCAATTACTGTACATCCTGCCTATAAGTGAACTCCAGAATAATTCTGAGCAATAGACTACTCAATAATTAGTCCCATCAACACTTACCTGTCTACATAACTATATAACTTCCTGGAAAGTTCAGCTTCAAGTCTTCTCAAACACTACTGAACCTGCTATTTGTGCTCTTCAGGAGCACTGCTTAATTACAGACAGGGCCGTTGGATCAGTGTTGAATTTGACAGAATTGATCACCCTCATTATTATAATTAAGAGCTGATTCATGGCTTCAGTTCATGTAGTTCTTTACCTCCACAGCAGATATTAAAATTGTGGAATGTACACCCAGCCATGGCTTACCTCACATATTACATTTAATATTTTATGTAGAAGCACCATTAAAATGCTTTCAGTATCTATTGAGAATGGTTACAAAGACACTCATTTTTAGATATTTAACTCTACAAGGTAGAAACCTCAGGAGGAAGCACATCTATTATCTCTTCTAGGGAAAGATGAAGAAGTTGCTTTTAAATAATAAACTTGAGATATATTCAATACAAATATTAAAAACGACAGAATGGACAAAGGTAGGCGAGACCATGCTACATTGTGAACTGTAACAAATCAGGGAAACTGTTAGGCAAGACTAAATGATTTGAGTTGGATATTGTGTAGAGATTATGTTGTGAATGGCATCTCTCTCCAGAACAGAAATCCATAATATTGGCAGTATGCAGGGTGCAGACACTGGTGATGGACTGTGATGAGACACAGGTGTGGGACAGATCGTGCCCAGGGCTGAATCTGGGTGTCTTAAGGCAGGGGTACATGGTGCGAATTCGGATGGTCGGAAGATCGTATGTCCACGCACACGGCACGAGTGAGTTTATCTGAAAATCGTACGGACGAGATGATATACGACACGATTTTACAACCTGCGAATTCCAGAAGCAATCGCACGAAGTTGATAGACGCGTTCGACTTGAAGCAGCGCTGCACGCACAGAAGGATCACTGTATGACATTACCGCGAGAGCGATAAGAGAGCACACATATCCAATGCATTCAAATTGCTCTCGCGGTACTTTGATGTCATACAGGTGATCATTCTGTGTACGACCGCCTTTAGGAGATCACAGGCTGGACTGTCCTAAGGTATTGGGTGAAGAAAAGAAACAGTAACAGCATTTTATGTCACAATGTACACAAAAAGAGCATCACATCATATAAAGCACATTATTATTCATTAGCTTGGGTTAAACTAATTTTTAGTTTGCTGGATCAGCAGCTATGCTAATGATGTCTCTCTGTGTTTCTCTGTTTCTGCTGGATCTTCATCCCGTGGTAACTAGGATTTACACAAGCTCCAGTCTGGATCCAGAACACCTGAGAAGAGATGATGCTGACCCTCAGAGGACCTCAGATGATGCTGACCCTGAATCAACAACAGAACTAACAAATATTGTGACTGCATCATATAATAGTTGCTGTTAATAATGTTCATCGTCTGGCTGACTACGTTTTGTATTAATTTTTCTAAAAATCGCTCGGCAGTGAGTTTGGTCTGTTAATATCACTGTATTAGTACATTAAGCGATCACAGCGTCGCGTCTTGTCTCGCGGAGGGGAGCGAAGCGGTTCTGGATGGAGTTCTCGAAGGCAGGAGGGGGAGAAGTCATGGAAGTCACTCACACACTCTCTCTCTCTCACACACACACACACACACACGCTGTGTGGCTGAGTTCAAACAAACGAATATCCCGGAGTAATTCATTTACTCAAACAGTACACTGACTGAATGCTGTGAAGACCGAACTGAAGATGAACACCGAGCCGAGCCAGATAACGAACGAACACGCCCACTGCTGGAGCAGTTCTCGTTCTCGAGTCAAGAACCGGTTGCTTCGGTTTTCGGATCACCAGTACACTCAACCGAGAATCGTTTCTGTCGGACGCGTCCGATTTGAGAACCCATGAACTGATGATACTGCGCATGCGTGTAATATTTTGTTAAACATCCGAAAGTGTGATAAAATAACTATATATCTATATTTTTAGATGAATGTTTCCAATCTGTATATTGTGTATAATGTATAAGCCAAATGGGTTTTCAGGGAAGTTGGACAATAATTAAGACTCTAAAGACTCTATGTTTAATAGGAATAAGGGATGCTTTATGAAATATCTGTACTGTATTTATAGTTAATGTGTGGGAAGTTGTGGCCTAATGGTTAGAGAGTAGGACTCCCAATCGAAGGGTTGTGAGTTCGAGTCTCAGGCCGGCAGGAATTGTGGGTGGGGGGGAGTGCATGAACAGTTCTCTCTCCACCTTCAATACCACGACTGAGACCCTTGAGCAAGACATCGAACCCCCAACTGCTCCCCGGGCGCCGCAGCATAAATGATGAACACTGCTCCGGGTGTGTGCTCACAGTGTGTGTGTGTGTGTTCACTGCTCTGTGTGTGTGTTCACAGTGTGTGTGTGTGTGTTCACCAGAGATGTATAAAGTACTAGAGACCCATACTTGAGTAAAAGTACAAGTGCTCTATCAAAAAAGTGACTTGAGTAGAAGTTGAAGTGCTCTTTAAGCACCACACTTAAGAAGAAGTACTAAAGTATTCAACATTTTTTGTACTTAAGTATTGCAAGTAGTCTATTTTAAAATGTACTACTCAAGTACTGAAAGTAAAAGTACAAGTATTGTTATGTAGTTATTAAAGAAAGTATTCAAAAGTTTGGACATTGTTTTTGCTATTTCAAATGATTAACCTAAAGGACAATCACAATTCCTTTGATTGTAACTTCTTGTAAACAAAAAACAGATAAAAGGGTTATTTCGCCCAATTTGCAAAATTATGTCATTAATAACTCACCCTCATGTTGTTTCAAAGATGTAAGACCTCCGTTTATCTTTGGAACACAGTTTAAAATATTTTAGATTTAGTCTGAGAGCTCAGTCCCTCCATTGAAGCTGTGTGTATACTGTCCATGTCCAGAATGGTAAGAAAAACATCTTCAAAGTAGTCCATGTGACATCAGAGGGTCAGTTAAATATAAAAAATAGCAAAAACTACGACTTTATTCAGCATTGTCTTCTCTTCCGTGTCTTTTGTTAGAAAGTTCAAAACAAAGCAGTTTGTGATATCCGGTTCGTGAACGACATCATTAGATGTAACCGGATCTTTTTTAAACAGTTCACCAAATCGAACTGATTCGTTTTAAACGGTTCGCATCTCCAATACGCATTAATCCACAAATGACTTAAGCTGTTAACTTTTTTTAATGTGGCTGACACTCCCTCTGAGTTAAAACTAGGGATGCTCCGATCACGATCGGCCGATCGTTAATGCGCATCTCGTCAGTAAAGCCGGTTTTCTAATCAGCGGTTAATTCCCTCAGGTGCGTGATTTCACATAGAGCAGCTGTTACTACACAGAGCCGTTGTTAACTGAGAAGATGCGCCAATAAACGCTGAAAATTAACGTGAATTGCGCATCTTCTCTATTAACAACAGCTCTGTGTAGTAACAGCTGGAGACTTAGGTCTCTGCAGAGCAAAAGTGGGCGTTTATCACCATGTGGGTGGTTTAAAACTGCTGGGTGTTTCTGAATCATGCAATCTAAATGATCCCCCTTACCCAACCCCACCCCTAAACCTAACGTCACTATTACATCAACTAATCAGGTATCATGGTATAAAAACACCTTGATCTTGTAACTTTCCTGCAGAGACCTATACTTGAACAGCTGCTCTATGTGAAATCACGCACCTGATGGATTAACCGCTGATTAGAAAACCGGCTTTACTGACGAGAAGCGCATAACGATCGGCCGAGTACACTGACTGAATGCTGTGAAGAGAGAACTGAAGATGAACACCGAGCCGAGCCAGATAACGAACAATAGACTGACTCGTTCACGAGTCAAGAACCGTTTACGAATTCGTGTCCGATTCGAGAACCGAGGAGCTGATGATACTGCGCATCTGTGATTCAGCGTGAAGCAAACCGACACACAGAGCGTCTGAACCGAACTGATTCTTTTGGTGATTGATTGATTCTGAACTGATTCTGTGCTAATGTTATTAGCCCAGGTAAACCGAAGGCTTGCAATCATCGCCAATGACGTCATTACGTAGAGCGCAAAAGAACCGGTGAACTGTTTTCTTCAACCGGTTTATTGAATCAAACTGTCAGAAAGAACTACTGGTGATCCGGAAACCGATGCAACCGGTTCTTGACTCGTGAACGAGTCATTATCTGTCTCGGCTCGGTGTTCATCTCCCTCTTCACATCAGTTCAGTCAGCACGCGCAGTCTTCTTAATCGCTTGATTCGCTCAATGATGTGCCAGCTTCATCAAACCTGCCATCTACAGTTCTGGCAGTGGTAATGTGGGTAACGAGTAACGATGCAGCACATAACAAAAATAACGGAGTAAAAGTATTAAACTCATCGAAAATATGTACTGAAGTAAAAGTGGAAGTAGGGGAAAAAAAGAATACTCTAGTAAAGTACAGATACCGCCTTTTAGTACTTAAGTACAGTAGTGAAGTAGTTCTACTCCGTTACTATACATCTCTGGTGTTCACTGCTCTGTGTGTGTGTTCACAGTGTGTGTGTGTTCACTGCTCCGGGTGTGTGCTCACACAGTGTGTGTGTGTGTGTGTGTGTGTGTTCACTGCTCTGTGTGTGTGTTTCGGATGGGTTAAATGCAGAGCACAAATTCTGAGTATGGGTCACCATACTTGGCTGAATGTCACGTCACTTTCACTTCCACTTTCATGATGACACATTCACAAACTGAGTTTGTAGTAAACAGAACATGAACACGAGTAGAGCGATTCTCGTTCTCGAGTCAAGAACCGGTTGCATCGGTTTTCGGATCATCAGTAATCGTTGAGAATCGTTGAGAACCGATGAACTGATGATACTGCGCACGCGTGATTCAGCGTGAAGCAGACTGACTCACAGCATGTCTGAACCGAAGGGATTCTTTTGGTGATTGATTCTGATTCTGTGCTAGTAATGTTATGAGCGCGGGTATTTCGAGGGCTTGGATGAAGGGCAATCTGGCGAAACATTCATTTAATAAAGAATACATCGCAATGGATTATGTTTAGTAAGTGGATCATGGTTTCTGCACTGATGAAACCTAATTTATTTACTTTATATCTTCAAGACTTAAATCCTCATATGCACATTATTGCTGTTACTGTATTTAGGTGTTGTTGCAAAACTCAAATGTAAACTTTTCATCATTATGAGGTTTTTAACTGACTAAAGTTATGATTACTGACTTTATATATTTGAATGTTTGATAGACGTATGCCATCATTACGTCGAGCGTAAAAGAACCGATGAACAGTTTTTTTCAACTGGTTTATTGAATCGAACCGTCTGAAAGAACCGGTTCGCGGAAAAGAATCGAACTTCCCATCACTAACAGCTCCTTCTTCTTCTTTTCAAGTTTAATGGCGGTTGGCAAACCAAACTTAAATGGTGCATTCCCGCCACCTACTGGATTGGAGTGTGGATAACGTTATGGTAGCAGTGACCTAAATTCTGTTAATTAAATGAGTTTAAGAAAATTAAATAATTATTTGTATATTTTAAATTGCTTTGGGCCATTACCTAATAATGCTTGGATGGAAAAAAAACTTCCATTTCCATTTCTCTTAATGCTTGAAATAATTAAAATCTTTCTCTTGCATAAGCCTCATATTTTAATAATACATGTTCTACTGTTTCCATATTTTCTGAACTACATTTGTCAGAAAACCCAGTCTGGTGTTTGCCAAACTTGACCATACTTTGATTTAATAGACAATGGCCGATGTGCATTCTTGAAATTAAAACATCCTTCCTCCTATTTCCAATATTTCTTCTTTCTAAACCAACTGTTCCTTGAATGTTGTATAAATGTCGACCCTTATTTCCACTGTCCCACTCCTTCTGCCATTTCTTCCTAATTTCCTTTGCTATTATACTTTTTATCTCAGTCTTACTCAATGCAATATTAATATCAACTTCTGTAAATGTTATGGCCTGTTTGGCTAAACTATCCACCACTTCGTTTCCTACCTTCCCCACATGCGCCGGTATCCAAAGAAAATGAATAATGATTCCCAATTGTCTGGTTCTAAAAAGACTTTGTAATATTTCATAAATTAAATCCTGTCTAGCTAAAGAAATACCACTTGCAAGACTTTCAATTGCAGATAGAGAGTCTGTGACAGGGTGACCTGTCCCTGTTGGTTAGCGCAACACACACACACACACACACACACACACACACTCCTCATCCTCCGTTCCACACGCACGCCATTAGCACGCTGGTCATCATACACGCAAACACAGCCACTCCATTTCCATCCCCTTCAGAATCCCTGCTGCGCATAACAACATGTCTACATACCTGAGTTGTGTTTGGTTCTGTTTCTATGTTTTATGTTTCGTCATGTTATGTTAATACATACCTGTTTTCGGTGTTTGTCAGCGTCTGTGTTGCCGGTCTTTCGCGTTGCTTCTCCTCCATCGATCGACCGAACCCGAGCGCCACCCTGCGGCCTGGATAAATAGTGCCAGGACCGCTGTGTGTGGCCGCGTCGGCGCGAAGCAACCGGAAGTCGACTCGTCCATTGTCTTGGTTCGTTAGGGGGGGTAATGGAAATTTGTTATTTTTATTATTATTATTATTATTATGCTAATTTTTATGTGTCTACATTTGTATTTGTTATTTTTGGTTTGGAGTTTGTTTCTGTAAATATTTTGCTATTTTTGTGAGTATATATTTTTGTGATGTTGTGAAAATTGTACATACTCACCTGAAATACTTACCCACTAATTTATGCAATGGTTTTAAGAAAAGGGGCGGGGCTTGGACTAAAAAGGGGAGCCCCAAAGAATTTTCGGGGTCAGTTAACCTGGCGCGAGTGTGCAAGTGTGGTGCCTTGAGCAATCTATCATTGGAGGAGTTTACGTGGAGATATATATATATATATATATATATATATATATATATATATATATATATATATATATATAAATATAAATATAAATATAAATGCACTGTAAATAAACATCACTTTACACCTTACATTTCTGCAAGTGTTGCCATTATTTAATTATTGATTTATTTATTTTTTATTTTTTTTGGGGCAAACCCAGTTACGCCTGACAGCGGGCCTGTGAAGACCCGTTTGTCCCACAGAGTCTGTGCATATAACTGATAGGATTGGCTGAACTTCTTCAACCCACTGAAATGCTAATATAATTGCTATTAATTCTGAAGTAAATACTGAAAAGTGATTTGATGTTTTTTTCAAAATGTTGACTTTAAATTGAGGTAGAAATACTGCAGCAGATGTTGTATCTGGATCTTTTGAGCCACCAGTATATATCTGGATGGCACTATAATATACATGATCTATGTAATCTTGTACCGTTACGCTATCCAGGATATTCTCCGCATTATGTTTGTCTTTGTGTAACTGGATATCAATTGAAGGCATGGGAAAAAACCAAGGAGGAATTGCTGGCAGAACCACACTGGTGGCAATATTAAAATCACTAATCCCCATGTCTCTTGCTTCCTCATTAATAAACCATCCAAAACTTGTTCGTTTTTTATGGCTATATTCCCAACAGTCACTTAAAACATTCTTAACTGGATGATTTTCCGATTGACCTTTTATGTTTGCTCAGTATCTCATTCTTAACTGAATCCTTCTCATTCCTAGTGGCATTACTCCCGTCTCAATGTTCAGTGATGGCACTGGTGATGACCTTATTGCTCCACAACATATCCTTAACGCTTGATTCTGAATTGCCTCAATCTTAGCAAGTTGAGTTTTTGAGGCAGAACTAGACACCATGCGACCATAATCTATATTTGCTCCAATTAGTGCCACATAAATACTTTTGAGTGATTGCCGATATGCTCCCCATTCAGCTCCAGCTAGACATCTCATTATATTTATCACTTTTTTACATTTATCTATTATTTTCTCTATATGTACTCTGAAATGTAATTTTGAGTCCATCCATACTCCTAAAAACCTAACAACTGATGTCTGCTCCAATGTTTCTCTATATACATTTTGATATCTATAGGGTTCGTCTTCTTTTTTGAAAAACAAATTACTTGTGTTCTTGCCATAGAGAGCCTAAAGCACCATTTATTTGCCCAGTTTTCTATCAAGTTGACAGCATTTTGAACACTCAAAAAAAAAGTTGTTGAACGAAGTTAAAAAAATTTTAGCAAACTTTTCCACGAAATTTAATTACATTTTCCAACCAAAATCGAATTAGTTTGAAACGATTTGTAGTAATCTTGTTGTATAAACTTAAATTCTTTTAGTGAAGATTACAAAAAGAAAATTGGCCATTCCTGCTAGATAAAGTTTTGTCATGCCTAATAGAGAAGATTTTGTCAGGTTAACTACTCTGAATTTTGTCAGACCTACCATATCTAACAATGCCATGTTAACTACATTCAATTTGGTCATGTCTACTAGAAACAATTTAAATCATTAAACTTATCTAACTTGACTCTTCTGTTCTATTAAATTAAAACCTTTTTAATGTATACCCATAGTCTACTGTGAACAAAAAGTGAATGTTAAAGTTTTGTAAAAATCTGTATTGAAAACTTGAGCACATTTAACCTTGCATGCCTTCTTCAAAGTTCAAAAATGATAATGCAAATAAAACATGAGCATACAAGAGAATAACAGCATTTTATTTTATTTTTATTTTTTAATTTTTTTAACATGAGATTACATTAATTTTTTGCTAGGAAGAAAATAGGCAAGAAAAATTTACCAACAAATGATGTTCCTGTTCTATAGTGAATGTAGTTCTATAGTGTTCTATTACAAGAAAAAACAGTTACCCCAATAAGTCATGCTTCAATTAATTATATTTTATTGTTATTTATGTTATATTGTTGGAACATACCTACCCCAAACTGGAAAGATATGTCAGGAAGGGTTGGTGATTTCTGATGTGTTCAGAATCTGAAACGATATTGCAGATCATAAGTAAAAGTAAAGAGTTAGATTTTTATAAAATATTTCTGACTTAAATTCCCCCCCTAAAATCTAAGCATTAAATTCAGCAAAAAAAAAAAAAAAAAAAAAGCACACTGAGAAGAATGTGAAATATTTTATGTATAATGGTGGTTAAAACCCTGGCTGAGAAGGTAACAAAAGCAAAAACATACTAGAAGATAGCAAATTTTGCTTATCACAAAGCAGACAAGTTACTAGCAGGTAAAGAGAAGCATGATGTCACTAGCAGGTGAGTAGATGATGCTGATGTCACTAGCAGGTGAGTAGATGATGCTGATGTCACTAGCAGGTGAGTAGATGATGCTGATGTCACTAGCAGGTGAGTAGATGATGCTGATGTCACTAGCAGGTGTGTAGATGATGCTGATGTCACTAGCAGGTGTGTAGATGATGCTGATGTCACTGGCAGGTAAGTAGATGATGCTGATGTCACTGGCAGGTGTGTAGATGATGCTGATGTCACTGGCAGGTGTGTAGATGATGCTGATGTCACTAGCAGGTGTGTAGATGATGCTGATGTCACTGGCCGGTGTGTAGATGATGCTGATGTCACTGGCAGGTGTGTAGATGATGCTGATGTCACTAGCAGGTGTGTAGATGATGCTGATGTCACTGGCCGGTGTGTAGATGATGCTGATGTCACTGGCAGGTGTGTAGATGATGCTGATGTCACTAGCAGGTGTGTAGATGATGCTGATGTCACTAGCAGGTGTGTAGATGATGCTGATGTCACTGGCCGGTGTGTAGATGATGCTGATGTCACTGGCCGGTGTGTAGATGATGCTGATGTCACTGGCAGGTGTGTAGATGATGCTGATGTCACTGGCAGGTGTGTAGATGATGCTGATGTCACTAGCAGGTGTTTTTTCCAGCTCCTTAATTTTTTCCATGCCTCAGCAAGAGCACTTAATAAAGCAAACAACAATACATGTATTATTTTGTGTTAAACATAACACTTTAATAAAAACAATTCAATAATTTTGAAAAGTTACTATCACATTTATGCAATAATATACCAGTTACTCAGAACATCAATTCAAAGTTAAATAACCTACAAACCATTAAAAAATAATTTGAATTCTGCTTGTACAACAGATGTTTGTTCAACTGCTCGTATTTTCTACATTGTTGTGGATTTTATTGATAACTTTAAATGTCTTTGTTAATTCTGTGTGACTTAAGCCAGAAAGAGAGCAGTATAAAAGGGTGATGGCAAAAGTATAAACACACCGCTTGACTAGCCTGCTCGACTGTTAGCATAACTGCTACCATGTGCTACATTAAATGTAAACGTTACATCTAACAATACAAATAAAACATACTATATTTGATTAATGTCTATAGTTGCCGATAAGCTATTAATATAAGTTATTGTTTTAGTTAACACATTACACTCACCTGGGACTGGACGGCTGTTGTAATCGTGCTCCTGCACCATCTTGACATGTAATGCTCTACACCACAAACAGCCCGTTTTGACGCGTGATTTAACGTCTCCGCAACTTTTCCACGCAAAACTGGAAGTCACAGCCCACGGTGCGAGATCGACCGTACTCCGGTTGGACACGGACCTCATCCTCCATGAAGTTCTTAGCACACACTAAAGTACCTTTCCTCACAGTAATGCCGCCTCCTCCTCTCGCTGTATAGCCCAATTTCAAAGCTTTTTTTTTTTTTCGTCGGTGGGAAAACCCTGAAATGATAAATACGGTTTTTTTTGTTTAGTTTTTTTGAATTAGAACACAAAGGCACACTATACACATCTGAATACTTTTGGTCTCTGCCATTTTTCGGCAAGAGAATGAACTCTATAGCGCTTTCACTGGAAAATAACTTGAGATCTGGGATTCGGAGCGAGTTCGCAAAACATTTGATTCAGATCGGGAATCGAAGTGCGTTTCACGAATCATTTGATCAGGGCTTCAGAGTTTGCAAAACATTTGATTCAGATCTGGACTCCGAATTGCATTTCGTGAATCATTTGATCCGGGCTTCGGAGTTCGCGAAACATTTGATTCAGATCGGGACTCCGAAAGCGTTTCGCGAATCATTTGATCAGGGCTTCAGAGTTTGCAAAACATTTCATTCAGATCTGGACTCCGAATTGCATTTCGCGAATCATTTGATCCGGGCTTCAGAGTTTGCAAAACATTTGATTCAGATCTGGACTCCGAAAGCGTTTCGCGAATCATTTGATCGGGGCTTCGGAGTTTGCAAAACATTTGATTCTATCATGTACTTGTCTATATCAACTTTTAATAAAGAGAAAAGAGGTTTAGAGACAGATTTTTGTTAAAAGCCTGTTAGTAATCCCACAGTTCATAGCATCAGTAACTGTATAATTTAGTAAGGGAAAATTAAAACAAAATAGGATGAGTTTCAATTTTTATTTTATTTTTGTAGCAATGGTCATCTTAACCTCTGTGCAGTGTTCAGGGTATTTCAGGACCCCAAATTAAATTCTAATTCTAATACTGGATCATACAAGTGTTTATTTGAGTTGAATATTTCGATATTCATGTAAAGAAATTAAACCATAATTTGATAAGTTTACATTTACATTTGTTAATTTAGCAGACGCTTTTATCCAAAGCGACTTATAAATGAGGATAAAAAACAAAAGCAACAAAAAGAGCAACTAAAGTTTATAAGCGAGAGTAAACAAGATTCATGCAAAATGAAGGCTGATATTGTCGGATATGTTAAGAAATAATATAAAATAAAAATGCTAAAAAATGTTGCCAAAATATTTGACTCAAAAAGTCCAGATGATTCAAGCTGTTCGTGACTGTGAGTGTAACAGCAGCAGCAGAGATTATTAACCGTAAATGAAAAAATGTTTCAACTCTGATTCCTCCATTTAAAAAAATAAATAGAAATGTAGCAAAACATTAGATTCAGATGATATGTAGAAGTCTCTGTGATTATCAGTGTCAGACTGTGTGTGTTGTTTTGTCCGCGGCTCGTGGGACAGGCGTACTACTCTGACTGTGACATCATCATCCTGGGGAGGGACTTTGAGAGGATTCAGATCATCCCAGGAGCCAAACACGGGAACACACACACACACACACACATGCATGTGAAGCTGTCTTATTGCTCTCATGGTACCGTGATGTCATACTTGATATGACATACTTGATATATTCAATACAAAAATTAAAAACATTTTAACAACTGAATGGACAAAGGTAGGCGAGACCATGCTACATTGTGAACTGTAACAAATCAGGGAAACTGTTAGGCAAGACTAAATGATTTGAGTTGGATATTGTGTAGAGATTATGTTGTGAATGGCATCTCTCTCCAGAACAGAAATCCATAATATTGGCAGTATGCAGGGTGCAGACACTGGTGATGGACTGTGATGAGACACAGGTGTGGGACAGATCGTGCCCAGGGCTGAATCTGGGTGTCTTATGCCGCGTTTCCACCGAAATTACCCGGAACATTTGTACCAGGAACTTTTTTTCCCAAGAATTAAGATGGACATTTTAACAACGTCTGCCAATGACGTCTTTTTGATGTCTTTTCAAGGAGTTATTGCTGGGTGTGATTCCCGAAACGTGCTTCGGAGTCCCGATCTGAGTCAAATGTTTTGCAAACTCACTCCAAATTCCTGATCCCAAATATTTCTGATAACTGCTGATAACGCCCCATTCAATCGAGTGATAACGTTCGAATCGGGTGGAATCACTCCCACCCAGCAATAACTCCTTGAAAAGACATCAAAAAGACGTCATTGGCGGACGTCGTTAAAATTTCCATCTTAATTCTAAAGCCTTACATTTAATTTCAAGAATACATTAATTATTAGGCTACATAAAAAATTAATTATATGCCTATTATTAGCCTATTAATAATTACTCTCAAAATAGGACAACTAACAAAAAAGTAACAACAAAACACATTGCATAATACGTCAGATATAGGCCATAAAACAACAACGAAAAAAAATATATATCTATTTAATATATATCTATTCATTTTTATCACCTTTGTCTGTTCATTATCATAAAAAACAGTAACTTTAAACACAAACACACACTGCTCAGTTTTTATGTAGTAAAATCTGTACCGTTATTACATTGTTTATTATTATTATTATTATTATTATTATTATTTATCATATATTTATTTGACCCTCTAACTGTAGCACTCACTATTCTAAATCTACTCTTAAAAAAAAAAAAAAAACTAGATCGGGACTCCCAAGCGCGTTTCGCAAATCATTTGAGATCAGGACTTCGGAGTGAGTTTGCAAAAGATTTGATTCAGATCGGGACTCCAAAGCGCCTTTCGCGAATTATTTGTGATCAGGAATTTGGAGTGAGTTTGCAAAACATTTGACTCAGATCGGGACTCCGAAGCACATTTTGCGAATCACTCCCACCCAGCAATAACTCCTTGAAAAGACATCAAAAAAATGTCATTGGCGGACCTCGTTAAAATGTCCATCTTAATTCTAAAGCCTTACATTAAATTTCAAGAATACATTAATTATTAGGCTACATAAAAAATTAATTATAGGCCTATTATTAGCCTATTAATAATTACTCTCAAAATAGGACAACTAACAAAAAAGTAACAACAAAACACATTTAATAATACGTCAGATATAGGCCATAAAACAAAAACGAATATATATATATATATATATATATATATATATATATATATATATATATATATATATATATATATATATATATATATATATATATATATATATATTCGTTTTTATCAACTTTGTCTGTTCATTATCATAAAAAAACTGTAAAGTTAAACACAAAAACACTGCTCAGTTTTTATGTAGTAAAATCTGTACCGTTAAGTGTTATCACCTTACTGCCCTGATGTAAAACATTTTCTTTTATGTGGATATTGGAAGCGACTGAAGTACGTAAATAATATTTACAGAATATTTTGATTTTGTGTTGAATGAGAGACCCAACTTTAGTTTCAGTTTCATTCTAGCCTAAAATGATCATTCATTTTGGCTTGTGAATTCATATCTTTTAATTATATTTTCTAAATACTTTTAAATTCAAAGGATTTGTTGTGGAGCGAGAGGAACTTAAATAGCCTAACTATGTTTACATTGTTTATTATGATTATTATTTATCATATGTTTATTTGACCCTCTAACTTTAGCACTCACTATTCTAAATCTACTCTTAAAAAAAACTAGATCGGGACTCCGAAGCAAATCATTTGAGATCAGAACTTCAGAGTGAGTTTGCAAAATATTTGATTCAGATCGGGACTCCAAATCGCGTTTCGCTAATTATTTGAGATCAGGACTTTGGAGCTAGTTTGCAAAATATTTGATAGATCGGGACTCCGAAGCGTATTTCGCGAATCATTTGAGATCACTTCGGAGTGAGTTTGCAAAACATTTGACTCAGATCGGGACTCCGAAGCACGTTTCGGGAATCACACCCAGCAATAATTTCTTGAAAAGACATCAAAAAGACATCATTGGCAGACGTTGTTAAAATGTCCATCTTAATTCTAAAGCCTTACATTTAATTTCAAGAATACATTAATTATTAGGCTACGTAAAAATTTAATTATAGGCCTATTATTAGCCTATTAATAATTACTCTCAAAATAGGACAACTAACAAAAAAGTAACAACAAAACACATTTAATAATACGTCAGATATAGGCCATAAAACAACAACGAAAAAAAAATATATATATTTAATATATATCTATTCATTTTTATCACCTTTGTCTGTTCATTATAATAAACAAACAGTAACTTTAAACACAAACACACACTGCTCAGTTTTTATGTAGTAAACTTTGTACCGTTAAGCGTTATCACCTTACTGCCCTGATGTAAAACATTTTCTTTTATGTGGATATTGGAAGCGAGTGAAGCACGTAAATAATATTTACAGAAAAGAAATGATTTTGTTTGGAATGAGAGACCCAACTTTAGTTTCAGTTTCATTCTAGCCTAAAATGATCATTCATTTTGGCTTGTGAATTTATATCTTTTAATTATATTTTCTAAATACTGTTAAATTCAAAGGATTTGTTGTGGAGCGAGAGGAACTTAAATAGCCTAACTATGTTTACATTGTTTATTATTATTATTATTATTTATCATATATTTATTTGACCCTCTAACTTTAGCACTCACTATTCTAAATCTACTCTTAAACAATAAAAAAAAAAAAAAAAAAAAAAAAAAAACCTAGATCGGGACTCCGAAGCAAATCATTTGAGATCAGGACTTCTGAGTGAGTTTGCAAAATATTTGATTCAGATCGGGACTCCAAAGCGCCTTTCGCGAATTATTTGGGATCAGGAATTTGGAGTGAGTTTGCAAAACATTTGACTCAGATCGGGACTCCGAAGCACGTTTTGCGAATCACTCCCACCCAGCAATAACTCGTTGAAAAGACATCAAAAAGACATCATTGGCGGACGTCGTTAAAATGTCCATCTTAATTCTAAAGCCTTACATTTAATTTCAAGAATACATTAATTATCAGGCTACATAAAAATTTAATTATAGGCCTATTATTAGCCTATTAATAGTTACTCTCAAAATAGGACAACTAACAAAAAAGTAACAAAAAACACATTTAATAATACGTCAGATATAGGCCATAAAACAAAAAGGAATATATATATATATATATATATATATATATATATATATATATATATATATATATATATATATATATATATATATATATATATATATTATATATATATATATATATATATATATATATTTAATATATATCTATTCATTTTTATCTCCTTTGTCTGTTCATTATCATAAAAAACAGTAACTTTAAACACAAACACACTGCTCAGTTTTTATGTAGTAAAATCTGTACTGTTAATCGTTATTATCACCTTACTGCCCTGATGTAAAACATTTTCTTTTATGTGGATATTGGAAGCGAGTGAAGTACGTAAATAATATTTACAGAATATTTTGATTTTTTGTTGAATGAGAGACCCAACTTTAGTTTCAGTTTCATTCTAGCCTAAAATGATCATTCATTTTGGCTTGTGAATTCATATCTTTTAATTATATTTTCTAAATACTTTTAAATTCAAAGGATTTGTTGTGGAGCGAGAGGAACTTAAATAGCCTAACTATGTTTACATTGTTTATTATTATTATTATTATTTATCATATGTTTATGTTCACTCGATTTCAGAGCCGCTAACTAGATGAAATAATACTGTGATAAAGATAAAGCATATTTATAATCATCAAGGCTCCTGCAGACGTATGTTTTAGGAAGATTGTCCAGGGTTTATTTTTTACTCTTTTCTTTTTTCTGCCATCGTTCGAATCGGACACAAACACAAGATATTTTAATTTGATGAAGGTCATGGTGTTCTTCTTCAAAATATATTCTCTTAATAGTTCATTCTATTCCTCGCCCCTTTGGCAGATATCTTTGCTTGTGTTAAGAGAATGAATGTTATTCTGCAGTGTCTGGCTCACTCCACTCTCGGATAGTTCTGCCGTCTTTGCTGATCTCCATCCGAACACAGCGTTGACCTTCTTCACCAGCTCCTGACCGCCATCTCTGATCCTGCGTGCGATCTCAGAGATGTGTGTGTGTGTGTGTGCAGACCTGCGGAGACCCGGCTCTGACACACACATCCATCTGCAGATCTATATACGCTCCAGACAGCACCACGTCTCCGCTCTCCTTCACCTAGAGCCAGAACAGATCAGCGCTAAACACACACTGAAGGACTAAACACACACACCGAACGCTTCGTCACCTTGCACTGGATGTGAATCCTGTTCCCTTCCTTCCACATCTCCGTCTGCAGAGACTGTCCCGGATACACCGGCTTCACGAAACGCACATGAAGCACAGATCAGGGTTATTAACAGAAATTCATTAATTAGATGATGTGCAATCAATTTGGACGGAGAATAAACATCACTATTATTGTGATAAATGAGAAAAGCATTGAATAGACATTACAGAAATAATTTTTACAAATACATTTTTATATTAACCTTTGCATAAATAATACAAATTTAAAATAATATTGAAATGATACTTTAAATATGAAACTGCGCCAGTAGGTGGCCGCGAGTGAGTCATTAAATCACTCAGAAATTATTCCGTAATGAAGGAGTCACTGAATCACTGACTTATTCGTTCAAATCTGTAGATTAATTCAGTAATGAATCACCGCTGTGTGGTTCTCAGCTGTGAAACAGTGCTGCTGGTGTGAAATTGCTAAACTAAACCATACTTTGGGAGTTCGTAGCGGGTTCGCAAATCATTTGAGTCAGTTCGGGAGTTCAAAGCGGGATCGCGAATCATTTGAGTCATTTCGAGAGTTCGTAGCGGGATCGCGAATCATTTGAGTCAGTTCGAGAGTTCGTAGCGGGATCGCGAATCATTTGAGTCATTTCGAGAGTTCGTAGCGGGATCGCGAATCATTTGAGTTATTTCGAGAGTTCGTAGCGGGAGCGCGAATCATTTGAGTCATTTCGAGAGTTCGTAGCGGGAGCGCGAATCATTTGAGTCATTTCGAGAGTTCGTAGCGGGATCGCGAATCATTTGAGTCAGTTCGAGAGTTCGTAGCGGGATCACGAATCATTTGAGTCATTTCGAGAGTTCATAGCGGTTAGGGAACATCCAGGTGGACACACACACACACACACACGGTGTCCAAACAACATCAAGGTCTTTATAAACTGTTACAGCACTTACTCAGATTGACAAGATTGCGGTTTGAAGTTTAGGAATTAGTTTTATTAATTTTTTTTAATGTTTATGTCAGTTTTAATAATTTTAGCATTTCAACTTTTTTGAAAAAAAAAAAAAAGCTTTAATTCAATTACAGAAAACTGTTTTTAGTAGTTTCAGTCTTAGTTAACAACAATGCCACATAGTTGGTTGCTTTGGGAATGAATTACTAGTTAGGAATAAAAGTTTAACTGTGTGTGCTTATTTTACATATTTATTTTTTTAAATAAAATGTAAAAATTATATATGTTTTGTACGAGTTTCTGTCTTCTGCTGAATGCTAAAAAGATGATGCTTTAAACACCAAACGGTTGATGGTACCCATTCACTTCCATAGTATTTCTTCCTGTAGCACAGAAGTCAATGGGTGCCGTTCACGAAACGCACCTGAAGCACAGATCAGGGTTATTAGCAGAAATTCATTAATTAGATGATGTGCAATCAATTTGGATGGAGAATAAACATCACTATTATTGTGATAAATGAGAAAAGCATTGAATAGACATAACAGAAAGAATTTTTACAAATACATTTTTATATTAACCTTTGCATAAATAATACAAATTATAAATAATATTGAAATGATACTTTAAATATGAAAGTACGCCAGTAGGTGGCCGCGAGTGAGTCATTAAATCACTCAGAAATTATTCCGTAATGAAGGAGTCACTGAATCACTGACTGATTCGTTCAAAGCTGTAGATTCATTCAGTAATGAATCACCGCTGTGTGTTTCTCAGCTGTGAAACAGTGCTGCTGGTGTGAAATTGCTAAACTAAACCATACTTTTGGAGTTCGTAGCGGGTTCGCGAATCATTTGAGTCAGTTCGGGAGTTCAAAGCGGGATCTCGAATCATTTGAGTCAGTTCGTGAGTTCGTAGCGGGATCGCGAATCATTTGAGTCATTTCGATAGTTCGTACCGGGATCGCGAATCATTTGAGTCATTTCGAGAGTTCGTAGCGGGATCGCGAATCATTTGAGTCATTTCGAGAGTTCGTAGCGGGATCGCGAATCATTTGAGTCATTTCGAGAGTTCGTAGCGGTTAGGGAACATCCAGGTGGACACACACACACACACACACGGCGTCCAAACAACATCAAGGTTTTCATAAACTGTTACAGCACTTACTCAGATTGACAAGATTGCAGTTTGAAGTTTAGGAATTAGTTTTTTTTTTTTTTTAAATGTTTATGTCAGTTTTAATAATTTTAGCATTTCAGCTTTTTTGAAAAAAAAAAAAGTAGCTTTAATTCAATTACAGAAAACAGTTTTTAGTAGTTTCAGTCTTAGTTAACAACAATGACACATAGTTGGTTGCTTTGGGAATGAATTACTAGTTAGGAATAAAAGTTTAACTGTGTGTGCTTATTTTACATATTTATTTTTTTTAAATAAAATGTAAAAATTATATATGTTTTGTACGAGTTTCTGTCTTCTGCTGAATGCTAAAAAGATGATGCTTTAAACACCAAACGGTTGATGGTACCCATTCACTTCCATAGTATTTCTTCCTGTAGCACAGAAGTCAATGGCTGCCGTCAACGGTTCGCTCTCAAAAAAACATCTTCTTTAGTGTTCAACAGAAAAAAAAAAACACTTGTTCAGGCTGAGGAAGAGTAAACGATCGCATGATTTGATTGTTTGATTCCTCTCACACAAACAATACAGTTATATGAGTGTTAATCTAAACTGTGTTTGAATATGAAGCACTTTGTGTGTGAAGACATTTGTCAATCAACCAATCAGCTGTCACTCGATTTCAGAGCCGCTAACTAGAATAAGATCACAGCTACTTTTAATTTCAGTATAAATATGGAGTTGAACACAAGGCTTGATGAACTAATACTTTGATAAAGATAAAGCATATTTATAATCATCAAGGCTCCTGCAGACGTATGTTTTAGGAAGATTGTCCAGGGTTTATTTTTTACTCTTTTCTTTTACCTGCCACCGTTTGACTCGGACACAAACACAAGATATTTTAATTTGATGAAGGTCATGGTGTTCTTCTTCAAAATATATTCTCTTAATAGTTCATTCTATTCCTCGCCCCTTTGGCAGATATCTTTGCTTGTGTTAAGAGAATGAATGTTATTCTGCAGTGTCTGGCTCACTCCACTCTCGGATAGTTCTGCCGTCTTTGCTGATCTCCATCCGAACACAGCGTTGACCTTCTTCACCAGCTCCTGACCGCCATCTCTGATCCTACGTGCGATCTCAGAGATGTGTGTGTGTGTGTGTGTGTGTGTGTGCAGACCTGCGGAGACCCGGCTCTGACACACACATCCATCTGCAGATCTATATACGCTCCAGACAGCACCACGTCTCCGCTCTCCTTCACCTAGAGCCAGAACAGATCAGCGCTAAACACACACTGAAGGACTAAACACACACACCGAACGCTTCGTCACCTTGCACTGGATGTGAATCCTGTTCCCTTCCTTCCACATCTCCGTCTGCAGAGATTGTCCCGGATACACCGGCTTCACGAAACGCACATGAAGCACAGATCAGGGTTATTAACAGAAATTCATTAATTAGATGATGTGCAATCAATTTGGACGGAGAATAAACATCACTATTATTGTGATAAATGAGAAAAGCATTGAATAGACATTACAGAAAGAATTTTTACAAATACATTTTTATATTAACCTTTGCATAAATAATACAAATTATAAATAATATTGAAATTATACTTTAAATATGAAACTGCGCCAGTAGGTGGCCGCGAGTGAGTCATTAAATCACTCAGAAATTATTCCGTAATGAAGGAGTCACTGAATCACTGACTGATTCGTTCAAAGCTGTAGATTAATTCAGTAATGAATCACCGCTGTGTGTTTCTCAGCTGTGAAACAGTGCTGCTGGTGTGAAATTGCTAAACTAAACCATACTTTGGGAGTTCGTAGCGGGTTCGCAAATCATTTGAGTCAGTTCGGGAGTTCAAAGCGGGATCGCGAATCATTTGAGTCATTTCGAGAGTTCGTAGCGGGATCGCGAATCATTTGAGTCAGTTCGAGAGTTCGTAGCGGGATCGCGAATCATTTGAGTCATTTCGAGAGGTCGTAGCGGGATCGCGAATCATTTGAGTCATTTCGAGAGTTCGTAGCGGGAGCGCGAATCAGTTGAGTCATTTCGAGAGTTCGTAGCGGGATCGCGAATCATTTGAGTCATTTCGAGAGTTCGTAGCGGGATCGCGAATCATTTGAGTCATTTCGAGAGTTCGTAGCGGGATCGCGAATCATTTGAGTCATTTCGAGAGTTCGTAGCGGGAGCGCGAATCATTTGAGTCATTTCGAGAGTTCGTAGCGGGAGCGCGAATCATTTGAGTCATTTCGAGAGTTCGTAGCGGGATCGCGAATCATTTGAGTCATTTCGAGAGTTCATAGCGGTTAGGGAACATCCAGGTGGACACACACACACACACACACACACACACACACACACACACACACACACACACACACACGGTGTCCAAACAACATCAAGGTCTTTATAAACTGTTACAGCACTTACTCAGATTGACAAGATTGCGGTTTGAAGTTAAGGAATTAGTTTTATTAATTTTTTTTAATGTTTATGTCAGTTTTAATAATTTTAGCATTTCAACTTTAAAAAAAAAAAAAAAAGCTTTAATTCAATTACAGAAAACTGTTTTTAGTAGTTTCAGTCTTAGTTAACAACAATGACACATAGTTGGTTGCTTTGGGAATGAATTATTAGTTAGGAATAAAAGTTTAACTGTGTGTGCTTATTTTACATATTTATTTTTTTAAATAAAATGTAAAAATTATATATGTTTTGTACGAGTTTCTGTCTTCTGCTGAATGCTAAAAAGATGATGCTTTAAACACCAAACAGTTGATGGTACCCATTCACTTCCATAGTATTTCTTCCTGTAGAACAGAAGTCAATGGGTGCCGTTCACGAAACGCACCTGAAGCACAGATCAGGGTTATTAGCAGAAATTCATTAATTAGATGATGTGCAATCAATTTGGACGGAGAATAAACATCACTATTATTGTGATAAATGAGAAAAGCATTGAATAGACATTACAGAAAGAATTTTTACAAATAAATTTTTATATTAACCTTTGCATAAATAATACAAATTATAAATAATATTGAAATGATACTTTAAATATTAAAGTACGCCAGTAGGTGGCCGCGAGTGAGTCATTAAATCACTCAGAAATTATTCCGTAATGAAGGAGTCACTGAATCACTGATTGATTCGTTCAAAGCTGTAGATTCATTCAGTAATGAATCACCGCTGTGTGGTTCTCAGCTGTGAAACAGTGCTGCTGGTGTGAAATTGCTAAACTAAACCATACTTTGGGAGTTCGTAGCGGGTTCGCGAATCATTTGAGTCAGTTCGGGAGTTCAAAGCGGGATCTCGAATCATTTGAGTCAGTTCGTGAGTTCGTAGCGGGATCGCGAATCATTTGAGTCATTTCGAGAGTTCGTAGCGCGTTCGCGAATCATTTTAGTCATTTCGAGAGTTCGTAGCGGGATCGCGAATCATTTGAGTCATTTCGAGAGTTCGTAGGGATCGCGAATCATTTGAGTCATTTCGAGAGTTCGTAGCGGGATCGCGAATCATTTGAGTCATTTCGAGAGTTCGTAGCGGGATCACGAATCATTTGAGTCATTTCGAGAGTTCGTAGCGGTTAGGGAACATCCAGGTGGACACACACACACACACACACACACACACACACACACACACACACACGGTGTCCAAACAACATCAAGGTCTTTATAAACTGTTACAGCACTTACTCAGATTGACAAGATTGCAGTTTGAAGTTTAGGAATTAGTTTTATTAATTTTTTTTAATGTTTATGTCAGTTTTAATAATTTTAGCATTTCAACTTTTTTGAAAAAAAAAGAAGCTTTAATTCAATTACAGAAAACTGTTTTTAGTAGTTTCAGTCTTAGTTAACAACAATGACACATAGTTGGTTGCTTTGGGAATGAATTATTAGTTAGGAATAAAAGTTTAACTGTGTGTGCTTATTTTACATATTTATTTTTTTTAAATAAAATGTAAAAATTATATATGTTTTGTACGAGTTTCTGTCTTCTGCTGAACGCTAAAAAGATGATGCTTTAAACACCAAACGGTTGATGGTACCCATTCACTTCCATAGTATTTCTTCCTGTAGCACAGAAGTCAATGGGTGCCGTTCACGAAACGCACCTGAAGCACAGATCAGGGTTATTAACAGAAATTCATTAATTAGATGATGTGCAATCAATTTGGACGGAGAATAAACATCACTATTATTGTGATAAATGAGAAAAGCATTGAATAGATATTACAGAAAGAATTTTTACAAATAAATTTTTATATTAACCTTTGCATAAATAATACAAATTATAATATTGAAATGATACTTTAAATATGAAACTGCGCCAGTAGGTGGCCGCGAGTGAGTCATTAAATCACTCAGAAATTATTCCGTAATGAAGGAGTCACTGAATCACTGACTGATTCGTTCAAAGCTGTAGATTAATTCAGTAATGAATCACCGCTGTGTGGTTCTCAGCTGTGAAACAGTGCTGCTGGTGTGAAATTGCTAAACTAAACCATACTTTGGGAGTTCGTAGCGGGTTCGCGAATCATTTGAGTCAGTTCGGGAGTTCAAAGCGGGATCTCGAATCATTTGAGTCAGTTCGTGAGTTCGTAGCGGGATCGCGAATCATTTGAGTCATTTCGAGAGTTCGTAGCGCGTTCGCGAATCATTTTAGTCATTTCGAGAGTTCGTAGCGGGATCGCGAATCATTTGAGTCATTTCGAGAGTTCGTAGCGGGATCGCGAATCATTTGAGTCATTTCGAGAGTTCGTAGCGGGATCGCGAATCATTTGAGTCATTTCGAGAGTTCGTAGCGGGATCGCGAATCATTTGAGTCATTTCGAGAGTTCGTAGCGGGAGCGCGAATCATTTGAGTCATTTCGAGAGTTCGTAGCGGGATCGCGAATCATTTGAGTCATTTCGAGAGTTCGTAGCGGGAGCGCGAATCATTTGAGTCATTTCGAGAGTTCGTAGAGTGAGCGCGAATCATTTGAGTCATTTCGAGAGTTCGTAGCGGGAGCGCGAATCATTTGAGTCATTTCGAGAGTTCGTAGCGGGAGCGCGAATCATTTGAGTCATTTCGAGAGTTCGTAGCGGGAGCGCGATTCATTTGAGTCATTTCGAGAGTTCGTAGCGGGATCGCGAATCATTTGAGTCATTTCGAGAGTTCGTAGCGGGATCGCGAATCATTTGAGTCATTTCGAGAGTTCATAGCGGTTAGGGAACATCCAGGTGGACACACACACACACACACACAGTGTCCAAACAACATCAAGTTCTTTATAAACTGTTACAGCACTTACTCAGATTGACAAGATTGCAGTTTGAAGTTTAGGAATTAGTTTTATTAATTTTTTTTAATGTTTATGTCAGTTTTAATAATTTTAGCATTTCAACTTTTTTGAAAAAAAAAGAAGCTTTAATTCAATTACAGAAAACTGTTTTTAGTAGTTTCAGTCTTAGTTAACAACAATGACACATAGTTGGTTGCTTTGGGAATGAATTACTAGTTAGGAATAAAAGTTTAACTGTGTGTGCTTATTTTACATATTTATTTTTTTAAATAAAATGTAAAAATTATATATGTTTTGTAAGAGTTTCTGTCTTCTGCTGAATGCTAAAAAGATGATGCTTTAAACACCAAACGGTTGATGGTACCCATTCACTTCCATAGTATTTCTTCCTGTAGCACAGAAGTCAATGGGTGCCGTCAACGGTTCGCTCTCAAAAAAACATCTTTAGTGTTCAACAGAAAAAAAAAACACTTGTTCAGGCTGAGGAAGAGTAAACGATCGCATGATTTGATTGTTTGATTCCTCTCACACAAACAATACAGTTATATGAGTGTTAATCTAAACTGTGTTTGAATATGAAGCACTTTGTGTGTGAAGACATTTGTCAATCAACCAATCAGCTGTCACTCGATTTCAGAGCCGCTAACTAGAATAAGATCACAGCTACTTTTAATTTCAGTATAAATATGGAGTTGAACACAAGGCTTGATGAACTAATACTTTGATAAAGATAAAGCATATTTATAATCATCGAGGCTCCTGCAGACGTATGTTTTAGGAAGATTGTCCAGGGTTTATTTTTTACTCTTTTCTTTTACCTGCCACCGTTCGACTCGGACACAAATACAAGATATTTTAATTTGATGAAGGTCATGGTGTTCTTCTTCAAAATATATTCTCTTAATAGTTCATTCTATTCCTCGCCCCTTTGGCAGATATCTTTGCTTGTGTTAAGAGAATGAATGTTATTCTGCAGTGTCTGGCTCACTCCACTCTCGGATAGTTCTGCCGTCTTTGCTGATCTCCATCCGAACACAGCGTTGACCTTCTTCACCAGCTCCTGACCGCCATCTCTGATCCTGCGTGCGATCTCAGAGATGTGTGTGTGTGTGTGTGTGTGTGTGTGTGTGCAGACCTGTGGAGACCCGGCTCTGACACACACATCCATCTGCAGATCTATATACGCTCCAGACAGCACCACGTCTCCGCTCTCCTTCACCTAGAGCCAGAACAGATCAGCGCTAAACACACACTGAAGGACTAAACACACACACCGAACGCTTCGTCACCTTGCACTGGATGTGAATCCTGTTCCCTTCCTTCCACATCTCCGTCTGCAGAGACTGTCCCGGATACACCGGCTTCACGAAACGCACCTGAAGCACAGATCAGGGTTATTAACAGAAATTAATTAATTAGATGATGTGCAATCAATTTGGACGGAGAATAAACATCACTATTATTGTGATAAATGAGAAAAGCATTGAATAGACATTACAGAAAGAATTTTTACAAATACATTTTTATATTAACCTTTGCATAAATAATACAAATTATAAATAATATTGAAATGATACTTTAAATATGAAACTGCGCCAGTAGGTGGCCGCGAGTGAGTCATTAAATCACTCAGAAATTATTCCGTAATGAAGGAGTCACTGAATCACTGACTGATTCGTTCAAAGCTGTAGATTAATTCAGTAATGAATCACCGCTGTGTGTTTCTCAGCTGTGAAACAGTGCTGCTGGAGTGAAATTGCTAAACTAAACCATACTTTGGGAGTTCGTAGCGGGTTCGCGAATCATTTGAGTCAGTTCGTGAGTTCGTAGCGGGATCGCGAATCATTTGAGTCATTTCGAGAGTTCGTAGCGCGTTCGCGAATCATTTTAGTCATTTCGAGAGTTCGTAGCGGGATCGCGAATCATTTGAGTCATTTCGAGAGTTCGTAGGGATCGCGAATCATTTGAGTCATTTCGAGAGTTCGTAGCGGGATCGCGAATCATTTGAGTCATTTCGAGAGTTCGTAGCGGGATCACGAATCATTTGAGTCATTTCGAGAGTTCGTAGCGGTTAGGGAACATCCAGGTGGACACACACACACACACACACACACACACACACACACACACACGGTGTCCAAACAACATCAAGGTCTTTATAAACTGTTACAGCACTTACTCAGATTGACAAGATTGCAGTTTGAAGTTTAGGAATTAGTTTTATTAATTTTTTTTAATGTTTATGTCAGTTTTAATAATTTTAGCATTTCAAATTTTTTGAAAAAAAAAGAAGCTTTAATTCAATTACAGAAAACTGTTTTTAGTAGTTTCAGTCTTAGTTAACAACAATGACACATAGTTGGTTGCTTTGGGAATGAATTATTAGTTAGGAATAAAAGTTTAACTGTGTGTGCTTATTTTACATATTTATTTTTTTTAAATAAAATGTAAAAATTATATATGTTTTGTACGAGTTTCTGTCTTCTGCTGAACGCTAAAAAGATGATGCTTTAAACACCAAACGGTTGATGGTACCCATTCACTTCCATAGTATTTCTTCCTGTAGCACAGAAGTCAATGGGTGCCGTTCACGAAACGCACCTGAAGCACAGATCAGGGTTATTAACAGAAATTCATTAATTAGATGATGTGCAATCAATTTGGACGGAGAATAAACATCACTATTATTGTGATAAATGAGAAAAGCATTGAATAGATATTACAGAAAGAATTTTTACAAATAAATTTTTATATTAACCTTTGCATAAATAATACAAATTATAATATTGAAATGATACTTTAAATATGAAACTGCGCCAGTAGGTGGCCGCGAGTGAGTCATTAAATCACTCAGAAATTATTCCGTAATGAAGGAGTCACTGAATCACTGACTGATTCGTTCAAAGCTGTAGATTAATTCAGTAATGAATCACCGCTGTGTGGTTCTCAGCTGTGAAACAGTGCTGCTGGTGTGAAATTGCTAAACTAAACCATACTTTGGGAGTTCGTAGCGGGTTCGCGAATCATTTGAGTCAGTTCGGGAGTTCAAAGCGGGAACTCGAATCATTTGAGTCAGTTCGTGAGTTCGTAGCGGGATCGCGAATCATTTGAGTCATTTCGAGAGTTCGTAGCGCGTTCGCGAATCATTTTAGTCATTTCGAGAGTTCGTAGCGGGATCGCGAATCATTTGAGTCATTTCGAGAGTTCGTAGCGGGATCGCGAATCATTTGAGTCATTTCGAGAGTTCGTAGCGGGATCGCGAATCATTTGAGTCATTTCGAGAGTTCGTAGCGGGATCGCGAATCATTTGAGTCATTTCGAGAGTTCATAGCGGGATCGCGAATCATTTGAGTCATTTCGAGAGTTCGTAGCGGTTAGGGAACATCCAGGTGGACACACAAACACACACACACACACACACACACACACACACACACACAGTGTCCAAACAACATCAAGGTCTTTATAAACTGTTACAGCACTTATTCAGATTGACAAGATTGCAGTTTGAAGTTTAGGAATTGGTTTTATTATTTTTTTTTAATATTTATGTCAGTTTTAATAATTTTAGCATTTCAACTTTTTTGAAAAAAAAAAGAAGCTTTAATTCAATTACAGAAAACTGTTTTTAGTAGTTTCAATCTTAGTTAACAACAATGACACATAGTTGGTTGCTTTGGGAATGAATTACTAGTTAGGAATAAAAGTTTAACTGTGTGTGCTTATTTTACATATTTATTTTTTTAAATAAAATGTAAAAATTATATATGTTTTGTACGAGTTTCTGTCTTCTGCTGAATGCTAAAAAGATGATGCTTTAAACACCAAACAGTTGATGGTACCCATTCACTTCCATAGTATTTCTTCCTGTAGCACAGAAGTCAATGGGTGCCGTCAACGGTTCGCTCTCAAAAAAACATCTTCTTTAGTGTTCAACAGAAAAAAAAAAACACTTGTTCAGGCTGAGGAAGAGTAAACGATCGCATGATTTGATTGTTTGATTCCTCTCACACAAACAATACAGTTATATGAGTGTTAATCTAAACTGTGTTTGAATATGAAGCACTTTGTGTGTGAAGACATTTGTCAATCAACCAATCAGCTGTCACTCGATTTCAGAGCCGCTAACTAGAATAAGATCACAGCTACTTTTAATTTCAGTATAAATATGGAGTTGAACACAAGGCTTGATGAACTAATACTTTGATAAAGATAAAGCATATTTATAATCATCAAGGCTCCTGCAGACGTATGTTTTAGGAAGATTGTTCAGGGTTTATTTTTTTACTTTTCTTTTACCTGCCACCTTTCGACTCGGACACAAACACAAGATATTTTAATTTGATGAAGGTCATGGTGTTCTTCTTCAAAATATATTCTCTTAATAGTTCATTCTATTCCTCGCCCCTTTGGCAGATATCTTTGCTTGTGTTAAGAGAATGAATGTTATTCTGCAGTGTCTGGCTCACTCCACTCTCGGATAGTTCTGCCGTCTTTGCTGATCTCCATCCGAACACAGCGTTGACCTTCTTCACCAGCTCCTGACCGCCATCTCTGATCCTGCGTGCGATCTCAGAGATGTGTGTGTGTATGTGTGTGTGTGTGTGTGTGTGCAGACCTGCGGAGACCCGGCTCTGACACACACATCCATCTGCAGATCTATATACGCTCCAGACAGCACCACGTCTCCGCTCTCCTTCACCTAGAGCCAGAACAGATCAGCGCTAAACACACACTGAAGGACTAAACACACACACCGAACGCTTCGTCACCTTGCACTGGATGTGAATCCTGTTCCCTTCCTTCCACATCTCCGTCTGCAGAGATTGTCCCGGATACACCGGCTTCACGAAACGCACATGAAGCACAGATCAGGGTTATTAACAGAAATTCATTAATTAGATGATGTGCAATCAATTTGGACGGAGAATAAACATCACTATTATTGTGATAAATGAGAAAAGCATTGAATAGACATTACAGAAAGAATTTTTACAAATACATTTTTATATTAACCTTTGCATAAATAATACAAATTATAAATAATATTGAAATGATACTTTAAATATGAAACTGCGCCAGTAGGTGGCCGCGAGTGAGTCATTAAATCACTCAGAAATTATTCCGTAATGAAGGAGTCACTGAATCACTGACTGATTCGTTCAAAGCTGTAGATTCATTCAGTAATGAATCACCGCTGTGTGTTTCTCAGCTGTGAAACAGTGCTGCTGGTGTGAAATTGCTAAACTAAACCATACTTTGGGAGTTCGTAGCGGGTTCACAAATCATTTGAGTCAGTTCGGGACTTCAAAGCGGGATCGCGAATCATTTGAGTCATTTCGAGAGTTCGTAGCGGGATCGCGAATCATTTGAGTCAGTTCGAGAGTTCGTAGCGGGATCGCGAATCATTTGAGTCATTTCGAGAGTTCGTAGCGGGATCGCGAATCATTTGAGTCATTTCGAGAGTTCGTAGCGGGAGCGCAAATCATTTGAGTCATTTCGAGAGTTCGTAGCGGGATCGCGAATCATTTGAGTCATTTCGAGAGTTCGTAGCGGGATCGCGAATCATTTGAGTCATTTCGAGAGTTCGTAGCGGGAACGCGAATCATTTGAGTCATTTCGAGAGTTCGTAGCGGGAGCGCGAATCATTTGAGTCATTTCGAGAGTTCGTAGCGGGAGCGCGAATCATTTGAGTCATTTCGAGAGTTCGTAGCGGGATCGCGAATCATTTGAGTCATTTCGAGAGTTCATAGCGGTTAGGGAACATCCAGGTGGACACACACACACACACACACACACACACACACACACACACGGTGTCCAAACAACATCAAGGTCTTTATAAACTGTTACAGCACTTACTCAGATTGACAAGATTGCGGTTTGAAGTTAAGGAATTAGTTTTATTAATTTTTTTTAATGTTTATGTCAGTTTTAATAATTTTTGCATTTCAACTTTTTTGAAAAAAAGAAGAAGCTTTAATTCAATTACAGAAAACTGTTTTTAGTAGTTTCAGTCTTAGTTAACAACAATGACACATAGTTGGTTGCTTTGGGAATGAATTACTAGTTAGGATTAAAAGTTTAACTGTGTGTGCTTATTTTACATATTTATTTTTTTAAATAAAATGTAAAAATTATATATGTTTTGTACGAGTTTCTGTCTTCTGCTGAATGCTAAAAAGATGATGCTTTAAACACCAAACAGTTGATGGTACCCATTCACTTCCATAGTATTTCTTCCTGTAGCACAGAAGTCAATGGGTGCCGTTCACGAAACGCACCTGAAGCACAGATCAGGGTTATTAGCAGAAATTCAGTAATTAGATTATGTGCAATCAATTTGGACGGAGAATAAACATCACTATTATTGTGATAAATGAGAAAAGCATTGAATAGATATTACAGAAAGAATTTTTACAAATAAATTTTTATATTAACCTTTGCATAAATAATACAAATTATAATATTGAAATGATACTTTAAATATGAAACTGCGCCAGTAGGTGGCCGCGAGTGAGTCATTAAATCACTCAGAAATTATTCCATAATGAAGGAGTCACTGAATCACTGACTGATTCGTTCAAAGCTGTAGATTAATTCAGTAATGAATCACCACTGTGTGGTTCTCAGCTGTGAAACAGTGCTGCTGGTGTGAAATTGCTAAACTAAACCATACTTTGGGAGTTCGTAGCGGCTTCGCGAATCATTTGAGTCAGTTCGGGAGTTCAAAGCGGGATCGCGAGTCATTTGAGTCATTTCGAGAGTTCGTAGCGGGTTCGCGAATCATTTGAGTCATTTCGAGAGTTCGTAGCGGGATCGCGAATCATTTGAGTCATTTCGAGAGTTCGTAGCGGGATCGAGAATCATCTGATTCATTTCGAGAGTTCGTAGCGGTTAGGGAACATCCAGGTGGACACACACACACACACACACACACACACACACACACACGGTGTCCAAACAACATCAAGGTCTTCATAAACTGTTACAGCTCTTACTCAGATTGACAAGATTGCAGTTTGAAGTTTAGGAATTTGTTTTATTATTTTTTTTTAATGTTTATGTCAGTTTTAATAATTTTTGCATTTCAACTTTTTTGAAAAAAAAAAAAGAAGCTTTAATTCAATTACAGAAAACTGTTTTTAGTAGTTTCAGTCTAAGTTAACAACAATGACACATAGTTGGTTGCTTTGGGAATGAATTATTAGTTAGGAATAAAAGTTTAACTGTGTGTGCTTATTTTACATATTTATTTTTTTTAAATAAAATGTAAAAATTATATATGTTTTGTACGAGTTTCTGTCTTCTGCTGAATGCTAAAAAGATGATGCTTTAAACACCAAACGGTTGATGGTACCCATTCACTTCCATAGTATTTCTTCCTGTAGCACAGAAGTCAATGGGTGCCGTCAACGGTTCGCTCTCAAAAAAACATCTTCTTTAGTGTTCAACAGAAAAAAAAAACACTTGTTCAGGCTGAGGAAGAGTAAACGATCGCATGATTTGATTGTTTGATTCCTCTCACACAAACAATACAGTTATATGAGTGTTAATCTAAACTGTGTTTGAATATGAAGCACTTTGTGTGTGAAGACATTTGTCAATCAACCAATCAGCTGTCACTCGATTTCAGAGCCGCTAACTAGAATAAGATCACAGCTACTTTTAATTTCAGTATAAATATGGAGTTGAACACAAGGCTTGATGAACTAATACTTTGATAAAGATAAAGCATATTTATAATCATCAAGGCTCCTGCAGACGTATGTTTTAGGAAGATTGTCCAGGGTTTATTTTTTACTCTTTTCTTTTACCTGCCACCGTTCGACTCGGACACAAACACAAGATATTTTAATTTGATGAAGGTCATGGTGTTCTTCTTCAAAATATATTCTCTTAATAGTTCATTCTATTCCTCGCCCCTTTGGCAGATATCTTTGCTTGTGTTAAGAGAATGAATGTTATTCTGCAGTGTCTGGCTCACTCCAATCTCGGATAGTTCTGCCGTCTTTGCTGATCTCCATCCGAACACAGCGTTGACCTTCTTCACCAGCTCCTGACCGCCATCTCTGATCCTGCGTGCGATCTCAGAGATGTGTGTGTGTGTGTGTGTGTGTGTGTGCAGACCTGCGGAGACCCGGCTCTGACACACACATCCATCTGCAGATCTATATACGCTCCAGACAGCACCACGTCTCCGCTCTCCTTCACCTAGAGCCAGAACAGATCAGCGCTAAACACACACTGAAGGACTAAACACACACACCGAACGCTTCGTCACCTTGCACTGGATGTGAATCCTGTTCCCTTCCTTCCACATCTCCGTCTGCAGAGACTGTCCCGGATACACCGGCTTCACGAAACGCACCTGAAGCACAGATCAGGGTTATTAACAGAAATTCATTAATTAGATGATGTGCAATCAATTTGGACGGAGAATAAACATCACTATTATTGTGATAAATGAGAAAAGCATTGAATAGACATTACAGAAAGAATTTTTACAAATACATTTTTATATTAACCTTTGCATAAATAATACAAATTATAAATAATATTGAAATGATACTTTAAATATGAAACTGCGCCAGTAGGTGGCCGCGAGTGAGTGAGTCATTAAATCACTCAGAAATTATTCCGTAATGAAGGAGTCACTGAATCACTGACTGATTCGTTCAAAGCTGGAGATTAATTCAGTAATGAATCACCGCTGTGTGTTTCTCAGCTGTGAAACAGTGCTGCTGGTGTGAAATTGCTAAACTAAACCATACTTTGGGAGTTCGTAGCGGGTTCGCGAATCATTTGAGTCAGTTCGGGAGTTCAAAGCGGGATCTCGAATCATTTGAGTCAGTTCGTGAGTTCGTAGCGGGATCGCGAATCATTTGAGTCATTTCGAGAGTTCGTAGCGGGTTCGCGAATCATTTGAGTCATTTCGAGAGTTCGTAGCGGGATCGCGAATCATTTGAGTCATTTCGAGAGTTCGTAGCGGGAGCGCGAATCATTTGAGTCATTTCGAGAGTTCGTAGCGGGATCGCGAATCATTTGAGTCATTTCGAGAGTTCGTAGCGGGAGCGCGAATCATTTGAGTCAATTCGAGAGTTCGTAGCAGGATCGCGAATCATTTGAGTCATTTCGAGAGTTCATAGCGGGAGCGCGAATCATTTGAGTCATTTCGAGAGTTCGTAGCGGGATCGCGAATCATTTGAGTCATTTCGAGAGTTCGTAGCGGTTAGGGAACATCCAGGTGGACACACACACACACACACACACACACACACACAGTGTCCAAACAACATCAAGGTCTTTATAAACTGTTACAGCACTTACTCAGATTGACAAGATTGCAGTTTGAAGTTTAGGAATTAGTTTTATTATTTTTTTTTTAATGTTTATGTCAGTTTTAATAATTTTAGCATTTCAACTTTTTTGAAAAAAAAAAAGAAGCTTTAATTCAATTACAGAAAACTGTTTTTAGTAGTTTCAGTCTTAGTTAACAACAATGACACATAGTTGGTTGCTTTGGGAATGAATTACTAGTTAGGAATAAAAGTTTAACTGTGTGTGCTTATTTTACATATTTATTTTTTTAAATAAAATGTAAAAATTAGATATGTTTTGTACGAGTTTCTGTCTTCTGCTGAATGCTAAAAAGATGATGCTTTAAACACCAAACGGTTGATGGTACCCATTCACTTCCATAGTATTTCTTCCTGTAGCACAGAAGTCAATGGGTGCCGTCAACGGTTCGCTCTCAAAAAAACATCTTCTTTAGTGTTCAACAGAAAAAAAAAAACACTTGTTCAGGCTGAGGAAGAGTAAACGATCGCATGATTTGATTGTTTGATTCCTCTCACACAAACAATACAGTTTTATGAGTGTTAATCTAAACTGTGTTTGAATATGAAGCACTTTGTGTGTGAAGACATTTGTCAATCAACCAATCAGCTGTCACTCGATTTCAGAGCCGCTAACTAGAATAAGATCACAGCTACTTTTAATTTCAGTATAAATATGGAGTTGAACACAAGGCTTGATGAACTAATACTTTGATAAAGATAAAGCATATTTATAATCATCTAGGCTCCTGCAGACGTATGTTTTAGGAAGATTGTCCAGGGTTTATTTTTTACTCTTTTCTTTTACCTGCCACCGTTTGACTCGGACAAAAACACAAGATATTTTAATTTGATGAAGGTCATGGTGTTCTTCTTCAAAATATATTCTCTTAATAGTTCATTCTATTCCTCGCCCCTTTGGCAGATATCTTTGCTTGTGTTAAGAGAATGAATGTTATTCTGCAGTGTCTGGCTCACTCCACTCTCGGATAGTTCTGCCGTCTTTGCTGATCTCCATCCGAACACAGCGTTGACCTTCTTCACCAGCTCCTGACCGCCATCTCTGATCCTGCGTGCGATCTCAGAGATGTGTGTGTGTGTGTGTGTGTGTGTGTGTGTGTGTGTGTGTGTGTGTGTGCAGACCTGCGGAGACCCGGCTCTGACACACACATCCATCTGCAGATCTATATACGCTCCAGACAGCACCACGTCTCCGCTCTCCTTCACCTAGAGCCAGAACAGATCAGCGCTAAACACACACTGAAGGACTAAACACACACACCGAACACTTCGTCACCTTGCACTGGATGTGAATCCTGTTCCCTTCCTTCCACATCTCCGTCTGCAGAGATTGTCCCGGATACACCGGCTTCACGAAACGCACCTGAAGCACAGATCAGGGTTATTAACAGAAATTCATTAATTAGATGATGTGCAATCAATTTGGACGGAGAATAAACATCACTATTATTGTGATAAATGAGAAAAGCATTGAATAGACATTACAGAAAGAATTTTTACAAATAAATTTTTATATTAACCTTTGCATAAATAATACAAATTATAATATTGAAATGATACTTTAAATATGAAAGTACGCCAGTAGGTGGCCGCGAGTGAGTCATTAAATCACTCAGAAATTATTCCGTAATGAAGGAGTCACTGAATCACTGACTGATTCGTTCAAAGCTGTAGATTAATTCAGTAATGAATCACCGCTGTGTGTTTCTCAGCTGTGAAACAGTGCTGCTGGTGTGAAATTGCTAAACTAAACCATACTTTGGGAGTTCGTAGCGGGTTCGCGAATCATTTGAGTCAGTTCGGGGGTTCAAAGCGGAATCTCGAATCATTTGAGTCAGTTCGTGAGTTCGTAGCGGGATCGCGAATCATTTGAGTCATTTCGAGAGTTCGTAGCGGGATCGCGAATCATTTGAGTCATTTCGATAGTTCGTAGCGGGAACGCGAATCATTTGAGTCATTTCGAGAGTTCGTAGCGGGAACGCGAATCATTTGAGTCATTTCGATAGTTCGTAGCGGGAACGCGAATCACTTGAGTCATTTCGATAGTTCGTAGCGGGAACGCGAATCATTTGAGTCATTTCGATAGTTCGTAGCGGGAACGCGAATCATTTGAGTCATTTCGATAGTTCGTAGCGGGAACGCGAATCATTTGAGTCATTTCGATAGTTCGTAGCGGGAACGCGAATCATTTGAGTCATTTCGATAGTTCGTAGCGGGATCACGAATCATTTGAGTCATTTCGAGAGTTCGTAGCGGGAACGCGAATCATTTGAGTCATTTCGAGAGTTCGTAGCGGGATCGCGAATCACTTGAGTCATTTCGAGAGTTCGTAGCGGGATCGCGAATCATTTGAGTCATTTCGAGAGTTCGTAGCAGGATCGCGAATCATTTGAATCAGTTCGGGAGTTCGGAGCGGGTTCGCCCCAGATAGCAAACGTACGTCGCGGAAACTTCTGCTGAAGAGCGCATCATCTGATAAATATCGGCTTCTTTTTGTATAGTCGTATTTTGATGTTCTGTAGATCGTCTGTTTGAGCGGTTAAATGAATCGTCTTCCCTACCTCTAAATGACATCTATACGACGTATCTTTATCACCCGAAATACGCCGGCATGTCCGTCGAGAATGAGAAGCTACTATACTTGATTAATTTAGAAATAACGATTATTTAAAATCCATATTCTGTGATTTGCTTTTCTTTGTACAAGAACGCATATAGCATGTTTAAAAGCAAACATTACATTATTTTGTATAGACTTTACATCAATGGATCTTGTCCCATTTTTGTCTTATATCCCAGGGAACACTAGTTAGGAGAAAATTGTTAGCCTGAATGCAATGTAATTCGCTTTGGATAAAAACGTCTGCTAAAAGCATACATTTATTTATTAAACGTATTATATTCCACTGATGTTTTCAAGGAGACACACTTTTCCTTTACTTATGTGCACAGGATCTGTGCGCTTTACATGAACATTAATATTGCTCTAAATGATCAGGCAAAAGGTGACTTATACTTCTTTACTGGAAACAAACGAGAACAAAAGCACAAAAAAGTGTTTTAACCTCGTAATCCATCATGCACTTTTAAATGGGTTTGTCCAACTATCCCTGTTAATGCAGATAAACGCGCGTGGAAGATCATTGACTACTTGTAGGTTTGAAGTGTTCAACATTACAAGATTAGTGATTGCAATTAACGATTAAATGTTTTATATATATATATATATATATGATGTTGAGCAAGTTACTCCAAATAAAGTAACTATGATTATTTTGTACTTCAAGTGTAATAACATTACTGTACTATTTACACACTTGTAAATGTTCAACTTGAGATGTTTGTTAAATTCACTATTGTTTTAGACAAATGTTCAATAGTCTATACAGTATTTAATGCAATTACTGTACATCCTGCCTATAAGTGAACTCCAGAATAATTCTGAGCAATAGACTACTCAATAATTAGTCCCATCAACACTTACCTGTCTACATAACTATATAACTTCCTGGAAAGTTCAGCTTCAAGCCTTCTCAAACACTACTGAACCTGCTATTTGTGCTCTTCAGGAGCACTGCTTAATTACAGACAGGGCTGTTGGATCAGTGTTGAATTTGACAGAATTGATCACCCTCATTATTATAATTAAGAGCTGATTCATGGCTTCAGTTCATGTAGTTCTTTACCTCCACAGCAGATATTAAAATTGTGGAATGTACACCCAGCCATGGCTTACCTCACATATTACATTTAATATTTTATTTAGAAGCACCATTAAAATGCTTTCAGTATCTATTGAGAATGGTTACAAAGACACTCATTTTTAGATATTTAACTCTACAAGGTAGAAACCTCAGGAGGAAGCACATCTATTATCTCTTCTAGGGAAAGATGAAGAAGTTGCTTTTAAATAATAAACTTGAGATATATTCAATACAAATATTAAAAACGACAGAATGGACAAAGGTAGGCGAGACCATGCTACATTGTGAACTGTAACAAATCAGGGAAACTGTTAGGCAAGACTAAATGATTTGAGTTGGATATTGTGTAGAGATTATGTTGTGAATGGCATCTCTCTCCAGAACAGAAATCCATAATATTGGCAGTATGCAGGGTGCAGACACTGGTGATGGACTGTGATGAGACACAGGTGTGGGACAGATCGTGACCAGGGCTGAATCTGGGTGTCTTAAGGTGGGCGTACACGGTGCGAATGCGGATGGTCGGAAGATCGTATGTCCACGCACACGGCACGAGTGAGTTTATCTGAAAATCGTACGGACGAGATGATATACGACACGATTTTACAACCTGCGAATTCCAGAAGCAATCGCACGAAGTTGATAGACGCGTTCGACTTGAAGCAGCGCTGCACGCACAGAAGGATCACTGTATGACATTACCGCGAGAGCGATAAGAGAGCACACATATCCAATGCATTCAAATCGCTCTCGCGGTACTTTGATGTCATACAGGTGATCATTCTGTGCATGCAGCGGTGCAAGTGGAACGCGCCGAATATAACTGCTCTCCCTCTCTCATAACTACATATAAAATATTGATACGAGCCGTGACTGTTTCCTACACGTACAGGTTATTTTTCAGCAATAGGAAACGGGGACGTTTGGTCACCCTGTGTGTGTGTGTGTGTTGGTTTATAAATATCTGAAATAGGTATTACAATGTAAACATGGTTTATGAGGACAATTCCTGTGCCCTCGTAACCCAAATGGCTTTTAAAAATACTATACGATTTAATAGAAATTTTAAACATGCATTTTCCGTGATGGATAGAGGTAGTGTATGGGGATATACAGAATACCGTTACGTTTATGGAGAGTCCCTGTAAACTACATATGCGTGTGTGAGCGAGAAATAAAAAGGCATTGGAATACGTTGCCACATTCGCTGTGTCGCTGCCGTCTTCGTCTTTCTTCTTCTGTGGTTTTCCTAGTTCGTGATTGGTCAACTTCAGATAAATCAACAAATCGGCTCGTTCAACCGCACAAATGGCACGAATTCAAACCGATAGCTCACAAACTTTTTAGACATGTTTAAAAATGATCGGGAGGTCGGGAAGTGCTCGTAAGCCACTCTGCTCGGCTCGTAATTCATCGCAAATGATACGAGCCGCGACCATAAGAGAATACGCGATTTCCACACGACTGAAAAAAATCGCATGCGAACTCGTACGACAGCAAAAATCGCACCGTGTACGCCCGCCTTTAGGAGATCACAGGCTGGACTGTCCTAAGGTATTGGGTGAAGAAAAGAAACAGTAACAGCATTTTATGTCACAATGTACACAAAAAGAGCATCACATCATATAAAGCACATTTTTATTCATTAGCTTGGGTTAAACTAATTTTAGTTTGTTGGATCAGCAGCTATGCTAATGATGTCTCTCTGTGTTTCTCTGTTTCTGCTGGATCTTCATCCCGTGGTAACTAGGATTTACACAAGCTCCAGTCTGGATCCAGAACACTTGAGAAGAGATGATGCTGACCCTCAGAGGACCTCAGATGATGCTGACCCTGAATCAACAACAGAACTAACAAATATTGCTACAAGTGTGACTGCATCATATAATAACTATTAATCCATCATCCAATCTTTTTACATTTTTAACACACTCTGTTAGCTTAGATAATTTAGAGGTTTCATCTGGTCTCGTTGAGATATATAGCTGAGTATCATCAGCATAACAGTGGAAGCTAATTCCGTGTTTTCTAATAATATTACCAAGGGGCAACATGTATATTGAAAATAGAAGAGGACCTAGGACGGATCCTTGTGGCACTCCATATTTTACTGATGATAAATGAGATGACTCCCCATTTAAGTAAACAAAATGGTAGCGATCGGACAGGTAGGATCTAAACCATCTTAGAGCCTGCCCTTGAATACCTGTATAGTTTTGTAATCGATCTATGAGTATGTCATGATCTATGGTGTCGAACGCAGCACTAAGATCAAGTAAGACTAGAAATGAGATGCAGCCTTGATCTGACGCAAGGAGCAGGTCATTTGTAATTTTAACAAGTGCAGTTTCTGTGCTATGGTG